>NC_016090.4:20101639-20342919 GCF_000004515.6 Glycine max | reverse complement strand
ATGTTATCACACCTCATGAATCATATACACATCACACAATATTTATATATACATAGCACAGACATAGACTTTACCTATGAACTATGCAATACACACAACTACTCAATTGTTTTCAAAATCATTTTAACTCGTCGTGTCTCAAAGTGATTCAACTCGTCGGGTTCCCACATTGGGTCCCATGCAATACTCATCGCACGAAAACTCATCGCCCTTAAAGGGTCTTATAGTTGTGTGATTGTACAGTTCATAGCTCATAACTCAATGCACACATCTCAATACATGTGTGGTCCTACAATTTAACACATACTCAACTTATCACTTACACATAGTTCATCACACTTCCATAATCCCAAGACAACATGTTATCACGCCTCATGCATCATATATATGTCACACAATAATAATATTAATATGTTATGTTCATATGATTAAACCCCTCAAAAAATTTCACATAATCATATCAAAATCAAAGGAATCAAAATCATAGGTCAAAAACACGAAAATACCAAAAACACTCAATTTTATCAACCAATTCACATCAGGGCATCAATTGGCCCGTCAAATACTATAATCTCGTAATTATAATCATAAAGGAAGAATTAAAATACAATAAACATCCCAAAATAAACCCTAATTTGATCCTCTAAGGATCCCTACACATGTTCACTCTAACCCCAATTACGATAAACTCATCCCTTACCTTTAATTGGGCTCACGTGTACAATCCAGAAGCGATAGTGACATCTCTAGCGGTTCCCTAAGATTCTTCAAGATTTTCCTCTGGTTGCTTTGCTGGGGTTTCCAAGTGTTAGAGAGAAGGAGAAGGGATTGGAGCCTCAATTTCACTATCTTTGTGTGAGGGGAATTTCTCTCTCTTGAAACATTATTTCGCAAATCCCAATGGTGGGAAGGTGCAAAATTGAGTTCCAAAGGTAGTTTTCAAATTTAAGGATGACCCAATGCTTAATGAGTCTGGGATCATAGTTTTACGGAGACAGGTTTGGGTGTATGCAGGAAAAAGAGAGGAAGAAGGGAGAACGAATTTGAGAGGAAGAGAAAGCGTAGAAACATATTGAAAATGTGAAAAATTGACCTAATATGTCTCTATTTATAGTTAGGATGCTCTGAGCCTATTATATACTTGATTTTTCTTTATTTTATTATTTTATAAAAAACAACTTTATTTTAGTATTTCATTAAATAAATAATCAATTAAAACATCTCTTTATTTTTTAAAACACCATTTTACTATATTTATTTTCTAATATTATGAAACCCTTATTTTAATTAACAACAACTCTTTTCTCTCATTTAATTAATTTCTAAAAACTCTCTTAATTTTTTAAACAAAACTCTTTTTATTTATTTTATGAAAAACAGGGTGTTACACGATGCAATATTAAAATTTTTCTCATTTTGAATAAATTTTGCAAGTTTTATAAATGTGTGGAAAGCATCACTTTTATTAGCAAGAAATAAAGATCATGTATATCTAGAGTAATCATCCACAATTACTAGAGTATAGTAATTACCTCCATAACTCATATTTAAAAGATCCACGTGCAATAGTTGGAAAGGTCTATTTATTGAGATAACATTTTTAGATTTAAAAAAGACCCTTTCTTGTTTTCCCTTTTGACATGCATCACAAAGTTTTTTTTTTTTTTCAAATTTGAGTTTTGGTAGACCAATTATTAGATCTTTTGAAACCAATTTATTTAAATGATCCATATGAGTGTGTGCAATTCTTCTATGCCATAACCATGAATCATCTTCCTTACTCATAAGACAATGTGCATGATTTGAAGGAATATCTTTTAGGTTTATCATATATATATATATATATATATATATATATATATATATATATTGTTTATTATATGTCCTATAAATTTTATTTGTCTATCATTTTTACTTTTAATAAAGCAATAAAGTGAATCAAATAATACCCAATATCCTTTATCACATAATTGACTAACACTTAATAAACTATGTTTGCGACCATCAACAAGTAAAAAAATTTCTATAGAGGTAGAGAGATCTTTAATGACATTATCGACTCTAAGGATTTTTCCTTTATTGTTGTCTCCATATGTTACATGTTCACTATTTTTCGAAGTAATGTGTGTAAATTTTGATGCATCTCCAGTCATGTGCTTAGAACATCCACTATCAATGTACCAACTTTGCTTCAAGAGATCCTTTAAATCAATATCACAATTTTGATTTAGGTACCCAAATTTCCTTGGGTCCTTGAAGGTTAGATTTGGGCAATGTGCCCTTCAGAACCCATATCATTTTTCCTATTGTATTTTCATTCTTTCTAATGGAACAAGTTGATACTTTACGACCTTTCTTTCCATAATAAAAACATATTAGGAATGGAGAGTTAGTCTTTTTAGATGATACAAAGAAATTTTTATAAAACTTTTGTTGACTTTTTTGGATTGTATCCTAATCCAGCCTTATCAAAAACACATCTTTGTTTTCATAATATGATGTCTAAATTATTTTTACCAAAGGTAAACTTTACAAGATTTTTTTTCAAATCATTTAGTTCTTTCTCAAACTTGTTGCAAGATGAGCATGAGTAGGATTTAATAGCATTCTCATACATCAAGCATTTAGTACATGATGAGTTTGCATCAATTAATCCTAAGGTTTCATTTTCAAGTTTAAGTTCCTTTATTCTTTGTTGAATTTTGAAATTTCTTTTTCTAAGTTTGGAACAACTTTCTTATTGGATGAAATAAATTTTGCAAGTTTAATGGATTCTTTATGGAAATCATTAAATGCATATGGAAGTTCATCAAATGAAATAGATGAATTAAGATTGGAGGATGTTACCTTTTCATCACTTTCACAATCTCTAGCCATGAGACTTAGATTTGCAACTTCATTTTCAGAGTCACTTGATGAGTCCATGGCATTCTCCTCCCATGTTATGTATGCTTTCTTTTCTTTGAGAGATTTCTTCTCAAGTTTTTCCATTTTATTTTTGTAAGTAGGGCATTTCATTTTCATGTGTCCTAGTTGATTACATTCATAGCATCTTGGATTTGGAGAGGATTTTTCACTCTTCTTCAAATTCTTCTTAGGGTTGAAATTTTTTGTAAGATCCTCATTTGGAATTGTCTTTCCCAATAAGGCAAGACGATTAACAATATGAGTAAACCTCTTTTGCATGTCTTGAATGGTTTCATTTTGATTCATTTTAAAGAGTTCATATTCATGTGTGAGAGTGTTTATTCTAGATACCTTGACATCACTCATTCCTTAATGTGTAACTTCTAAGGTGTCTCACATTTCTTTTGCACTTTGACAATTTGATACTCTAAAGTATTCATTAATTCCTAAGCGGATGTGATTATGTTTTTGGCTTTTAAGTTATGTCATACCTTCTTTTTATCATCATTACTCCACCTATCTCTTGGTTTATCAATTATTTGATCTCCTATCCTATTTTTAGGGATCTGTCAGACCCTAATTTCGTTCGGGGACTATCATTCATTGATATTTTGATTCTTGCTAGTTGAATTACAGTGTTTGACACCAGTTACAGTGTGAAGCAAGGAATCACTCCGTGTTTTGATCAAGAAAACAAAAAGATACCATGGAAGGGCGCAAAAGGTTTTTTTTTGGATTTTTCTAGACCCTAGCTCGCCCAGGCTAGCATCTGGCTCGCCTAGGCCATGAAATAGCTTCATGCCTAAGAAAACGGCTTGTTTGGGCGAGCTCATTCCTTCAGGGCTAAGCATTTGCTCCCTTGGGCAAGCTTCGACCGCCCCAAAATGACTTTTTTCCTATAAATAGGTGTGCTGAGGGAGGGGGGGGGGGGGTTAAGGGGTTCCAAGGTTCAGGAGTTGAAAGAATTGAGAGAAAAGAAGGAGAAAGAAGAAGAAACGAAGCCGAGGCGCTACCGAATCGCGACCGTGATCATTCCCTACATCGTTCTCTTGTTCTGCCTGTTATTATGTGCATATTCATCTTCTTCATTTATCATCGGTGATCTCATTTTTATTTGTAAAGTTTAATCCTAACCGATCACTAATGCCGTAAAAAACTTTGTTGTCTTAAAAAGATTGAAAGCTAATAAACAAAAACCAAAATAAAAAAAACCAACTCATAACTAACTTCTCTTCATCAAATATCACTTGAGATCGTTTCAAGGTCCAATGCCTTAAAGACCTTTTTGTTTGTAATTAAAATGAATCTTTCGAAAGCATAAAACCAACTCAACACATAAACTTTCTTACTTTAAAGAACTACATAGGTTTAAATTGCTCATCACACCTGAGGATACATAAGAGCAGGGGCAAGCCCTTTGTCGACCCCAAAAAAATAAAAATATAAGAAATGGAAAATAAATATTATTGAACTCATGTTGTGCACACTCGATTAAAGGTTTCAATCCCTTGTGACGGACAAGTGGCCTCAGATATCTTAAGAAGGGGGGGGGGGGGTTGAATTAAGATATCACAAACTTTTCCAAATTAAAAAATTCTATTTTGATTTTAACCCGTAACCCTAGATTCCTTAACAGTAAACTCTTAAGAAAATATGCAAGATAAACTTACTGAAAAGAAAGAATAAATAATAAGCAATTAAAGGAGTTTAAGGGAAGAGAGATTGCAAACTCAGATTTATACTGGTTCGGTCACACCCTTGTGCCTACGTCCAGTCCCCAAGCAACCTGCTTGAGAGTTCCACTATCTTGTAAAAGCCTATTACAAGAACTGAACCACACAAGGACAACCCTTCCTTTGTGTTCAGATTTCTTTACAACAAGAGACCCTCGGTCTCTTAATTCCCTTTTCAGAATAAAGAAGAAGAGAAGAAGAAATCTCTCTTGAATGAGATAGATTGAACAATTTGAGCACTCAAATAATTCCTTATTGAATCACAAGTGTTTTGGCCAAGGAATTTGTAAGAGGATAAAACGATTTTGCTTTTTAAGAAGATAAGACCTTTTTGTTCTGAAAACTCTTCGCAAATTCGTGTCTCAAGTCACATATATATAGGCCTTTGATGGCCATTCAAGAACCAAATGAAAAGATGTGACTGTTGAGAATATTTTCTGAAAATCTCCTCTGGTAATCAATTACAGTATGTGTGTAATCGATTACAAGCTTTAAAATTTGAATTAAAACATTCAATAACTGCTGGTAATCGATTACCATATATGTGTAATCGATTACACAGTGCAAATTTTGAATTCAAATTTTAATAGCTGTTGTAAATCATTTTTGGCCACTGGTAATCGATTACATCCTCTGGTAATCGATTACCAGAGAGTAAATCTCTTGAAAAAGACTTTTTAACTTAAATTTCTTGGCCAAACCTTTTGCTACTTCAATTAGGAATTCCCTTCCTATTTAATATATCCTTCCTAAGTCTCTAGAGACTGTCTTGATCATCCATCTTGAATATCTTTAATTTCTTTGTCTTGAATAAAGCTTTGAGAAGCATGTGATCCTTTGGCATCATCAAAACATTCAGCTTGATCCTTTGTCTACACACGTGAGGTGCTAATACCTTCCCTATGCGTAAACAACTCTCGAACCCTTTTTTTCAAAATTCGCAGACCTCTTTTGGTTTTTTTTTCTTACGTTTTCCTTAAATAAACGTTGGTGGCGAATCCCATGTGTTTTCTTTTTAGAGGACGCACATTTTTGCTTTTTTGCCCACACGCCCGTTGTAGGGTAGGTTGCGATAGATGACGACTCCACTAGGGAGTTGCTAGAGAGTTAAGCCATTTGATTGATGCGTAATTTTTATCGTGACTTCTTCTTTATTTATGTTCCCTTTTCTCTTTTATCTTTTGTTTTGTCCATATTTGGGTATAACCTTCGCTATGTTATTGTCTTTGGTGAGTATCTGTGTATCTATTACATTTGTAGTTAGAAATATTTTTGTGACGTTGAATCCTATGGTAGACGACATGTGACGTACTTGTTGCATCTGCCTGGGAGTTGTTTGTTTGCTTGGCAAGTAGGGTGAGGTGATTCTTAGATTGCTCTATGCACACATGGCACTTACACTTTTGCACACATGTTGAGATGTTAGGCCTTATACCCGGGTCTGTGTGAGCCATAGGGAGTGGAGGTCGATCTGTGGTCATGCTAGGTCTTCGACTCGCTTGATAACAGTGAAGCCTTATCTAGAGTATTCCTTTTTTGATGATGAATTGTGTTCGGCTTCCGGCAAGTGCACCGGATCGCACAAGTAGTATAAACCGGTAAGAATCGAGTATCGAACACTCGGGGAACTTGTGTTATTTGGTAAGCTATTTCAGCAATTAGGCGTCTAGTGTGTAAAAGTAAGTGTGAATATGAACAAGTGTATAAAATATCTGTGCAAAAAGAAAGAAAATCATGTGAGAGAAATGATGTGTAAAAACAAGTAGAGAACACGTTGGTCTTCCTAATAGGTGCCTGATGCTAAAAAGATATTCTCTATCTAACAATGCTCATGTGTTCTTATGGTGTCTCCTGAGATACTAAACCCTTATTCCTCATGATAGTTTAGCCTAATCCTGATCAAGCCTTGTCCGCAGATTCCTCTTGTAAGACTAAACTCAACCAGGACTGCATTAAGACACACATACTCAACTAACTTATCGCACCCCGATTCCTCGTGAAAGCACGACAACTCAGCCCTGTACTATCAAGGACTTTAGAGTCAAACCAGTTTCCACTATTGAATGACCCTAACAAAACATGCATCTACGTGATCAAGGTAAAGGCATACTAGAATGAAAAGCAGATAGCACAGAGAACACACAAAACATCATTAAATAGATAGAAATATATTTACATCAGGTACCTACAAGGAAGATCCAATAGAGGATTTAGCTTTCCATGCCAGGAAGCCTTCTTAACAACAAAGAGAAGAACAAGATGAAATATTGCAAAAATACAAGTGGTGAGGATGTCTCCTTCACCTCTAGGATCTCACAATCACTCACAAACTCATCTCAAGCTCTCAAACTGGCTCCTGCTTCAAGCTCTGGTCTCTGCAAATCTTTACACAACAAAATCTCTCAAAACTCTCTGGAACTTGGACCTTTCTCTCTCTAGAAACCCTAGAGATGCAAAGCTCTGAATCCCAGTCCAAACTCCTTTCTCAAAATCTGATTTCAGGCTTAAATAGGTGGCCTTGTTCGTGCTCGTGCGCTTAGCGCACGTATGGACCGCTTAGCGCACGTTAGTGATTTTTGGCTTAGCGCGCCTTTCTTGCTTAGAGGATGAATTGAAGCGGTGCGCTTAGAGAGATGAAGTGGTGCGCTTAGCGAACCTGTATAGCTCATCTTCTTTTAGATTATTCCTCACGCTTAGCCCAAGAGTGTTGCGCTTAGCGGATGCTCGCTAAGCCAACATATTGGCTTAGCGAGAAGGTGAAAAAAACCTTTTCCAAAACTTGCCTAATTAACCTGAAATTGTGAGAAAATGATTATTAAACACACAAAATGAAAATACTAAGTATTTATTACCTATACTTAACAGAAAATACTTATAACATTACAAAATAACCATAAATTGGTAGAGTTTGATACAATTTATACAAGTTTTATACACAAAAGTTAGTCGTTTTCACCGACTAACAAATTGTCACTGGTAGTCCCTACCACCACAATATTGTTACCTAAGAGGATGATATCTCTAGAAGCCATTAAAAGTTACATAAAACCACCCTTGGGAGTTGTCACTGGATAGCGAACTTTTTTTATCCTTTCCATTAGGTTCCTGAATTAGGGACACAGAACAAACTCACCATGCTTTGTTTCCTTGATCAAATCATGTATATATTTATAATGTCATAATAGGACATATCATTCATGTATTTACCATTTTATCATGTTCACACGTGACATTTTGCATAAATCATTACATTGTCATACTCGTTCGTTTTGCATGTTTCTTTGTGCTACCAACCATATACCTTCTGTTGTCATTAGTCGTTATGTTCACTCATGCATACTCCCGCCATATAGTTGCTCATGCCTTGCATTATTTTTCTTCACCGTCAAAGTCACAATGAAGCATGAAAGTCTGCACCTCATTCTTAGTTTCATGTGTTGGGTACCATGGTAATAACTACAAACGAACCATGATTGGGTTTATATATATTTCTTTCTCTCGACGATGATCGAGAGTTGAATGAACATGGTGCCCAATCCATTGTTAATAAGAAAGGGTGGTCTTTCAGGCGTCTTGTGTCAGTTTGATAAATACGTTTGTCATGCATAACATAACCATGCCTTGATGCATTCATCATATCTCCTCTATGATAGGGTGTTGAAGTATTGGTCATCAAAATTTCCATTCTTGTGAACATGGGGTCGGACCAAGCGTCGTCTTTTAAGAAAAGGTTCTATCATGTCAAAGTAAAAAATCTATAAGTAGCCAGCTTGCGAAAACTAGGGCAGCGGATGGATCAAGTTCAATGTCAGGCTTTTAGCAAGGTATATGGGAAGATTTGGGATCTAGCGATGATAGAAGTGTCCATTGAAGCCATCACATCTCTCACTCAATACTATGACTAATCACTCAGATGCTTCACTTTTGGGGACTTTCAGTTAGCACCAACCATAAAGAAGTTTGAAGGGATCTTAGGATGCCCGATAGGAGGAAGGAAGCCATATCTTTTTTCTGGGTACTATTATTCTATGGCGAGAATAGCAGGAGTGGTCAAGATCTCGAAACGAGAATTAGATCAAGTAAAGAAAAGTAAGAATAGAGTAGCAGGAATACCAGGGAAGTACTTGGAGGAGAAGGCAGAAACTCTAGTAAGCCAAGGAGAATAGGCTTCATTCATCGACATATTAGCACTGCTAGTGTTTAGGACAATACTATTTCCGAATGTAGAAGGGGTGGTGGATCTAGCAGAAATCATTGCCTTTCTAACTTATCACCATAACAAGGAAAGCCCGATCATTGTTGTTTTAGCAGGTGCGTATGATACATTCGACTTAAGATGCGAGAAGAGCAGTGCGAGAATTGTCTGTTGTACGCCTGCTCTTTATGTATGATTGGTATCCCACATATTTAATCATGAAAGTAGATCTGTCTGCCCCCTACAAGGTCATCACATATGCTTAGGAAAGGACAAAACAAATTGGGAAGAACTCTTGGCAGGCATGACGTGAGCGTCCATTAGTTGGTTCCCACAGTGGTAAGAAGGAGGGGCAAGAGTGTTATGCTCATGTGAATGATTTACGAATGTCCCTTTGATAGGGACGAGGGGTTGTATTAATTATAATCTCATGTAGGCTGTAAGGCAGTTAGGATACCCTATGAGAGGTGCGCCATCAGAGGAGACCATCGCCTTTCATAATGCGAGGTTTCGATGAAGCTAATGCGAAGATACTTCAGAGGATCTGTAAGGCATGGAATAAAGTGGGAAGAAAAGATAAAGAACTTAGGGGAAGTAGCAATGGTGTCATAGGCGACTATCACAAATGGTTGAAATCTAGAACGCAAGGGATAACTTGGCTCCAAAAGCTAAAGTGTCTGAATGGGGAAGAGGCAGAAGTGCCTGAGGAGAGTGAAGAGATGCAAGCTTTGAAAGCTGAGCTCGAAAAGACAAGAGTAGCAAAGGAGAAGCCGAAGGTGGCAGTCACTAGAGTTAGGAAAGAATGTGATGAGTTGAAAGATATCAACATGACCACGGCTGAAGCGCTAGAGCGGGAAACAAAAAAAGCTAGAAAGGAAGAGTGGAGCAGGAACAAGTTCTAAGGGGCTTTGTTAGGTAGCAGTAATGAGCTCAAACTTAGAATGGCCAAGAGGGACAAATCAAGGATGGAGAGCATGATGTTAGAGCATAAGTTAAAGAGTTGTCAGAGGTCAAAGAGAAGTTTGAAAGAACAATTGAGCAAGACGGAAGAGAATGTGTTGATAATCATTTATCAATATAAAGAGAAGGTGAACCTAGTTGCTAGTCACGGGCAGATGCTGGAAGACGAACAGGCGAAGGTGTCGGCCTTGCGGGTTGAAAGGGAAGCGAGAGAAGGGGTGATAGAGTTATTGCATAAAGATGCCATGAAATGGATGGATAAATTTGCTCTCACTCTGAATAAGAGTCAAGAGCTTTCAAGGTTGTTAGCCAGAGCTAAGGCGGTGGCTGACACATACTCTGCTCCCGATGAAGTTCACAGTCTTTTCAATTATTGCCAACACATGGTCGAACTAATGACCCACATAATTAGGAATCACTGATGTGTCTATGTTTTATTTCTAGTTATGCTTTGGCTCTGACAAGATGAACAATGTTGTTTTTAATGAAAATTGGATTTGATTCGACCTTGTGTTCTACTGAATATCCTGTGTAAAATTAACAATACTTCAACAATTTATCATTGTCATGCATTCACGTTTATTTAGATGTTGCATTGCTCATTGCATTCTTTACTTAACAGTCGTCGTCATCGTCAAAATGTAATCATAGTAATAAAAAAGAACGAACTCGCTTTATGGCACCCTTACTGAACACATGCCAAGGCTAGAATCATGAGTGAGATAGAGGAAGTTCAAGAACAGATGAAGGCAGACATGGAGGCCATGAAAGACCAAATGACCACCATGATGGAGGTCATGATGAGTATGAGAAAAATGATGGAGGTCAACATGGCTATAGTCGCTGCCACAAGTACCGCCACTGAGGTGGACTCGACTCACCCATCTGGTATCAATCAAGTAAATCGTCCAGTCTTGAATATGGTAGGTCAGGGAGGCGAAGCATTAGGAAGTATAGGTAGCCCCCATTTTGTGCAGGTCCAGAGCAAGCATCATTTCCTACCATATGGCTTGCCTCCCAACTATGCACCACCCAATGTTGCATATGCGCTCGAGGATAATGTCGACAACTCCACTCCCATACCCATTGAGAGCCAACAACCCCGGTCTGGTCATGCACAGGTCCCTCAGCCCATGGGGGAGACACATGAAGTACCTCGAGACCACGCTCTAGTCGACTTTGAGCCTCACCTCGGATATGCCACTGAGGGGCAAGCATTTGGTGGCGTACCTCTGCCAAACTCTTTGGGGGGCCCTCGGTATCACCCAAAACCATAACCACAACCCTTACATTTTGCAGTGGGAAGACTACCTCCTGCCATGTGTTGGATCGAGTGGCCTCAGAATAATTAAGAAGGGGGGGGTTGAATTAATTATTCCTAAACCTTTACTAATTAAAAATTAATCTTTTAAGGCTTTTGCTAAATTGTTAAGAGAATGAGGAGTAGAAGAGAAACTTAACAGAAAGTAAAAGCGAAAATTAAATGCACAGCGGAAAGTAAAAGAGTAAGGAAGAAGGAAACAAACACACAAGAGTTTTTATACTGGTTTGGCAATAACCCGTGCCTACATCCAGCCCCCAAGCGACCTGCAGTCCTTGAGATTTCTTTCAACCTTGTAAAAATCCCTTTACAAGCAAAGATCCACAAGGGATGTACCCTCCCTTGTTCTCTTTGAACCTAGTGGATGTACCTTCCACTAGAACTGATCCACAAGAGATGTACCCTCTCTTGTTCTAAGTCAAACCCAAGTAGATGTACCTTCTACTTGTACCACAAAGGATGTGCCCTCCAATGTGTTAAGACAAAGATCTCAGGCTGTTAAACCTTTGATACTTTGTGAATGGGGATACAAAAGAATTCTCAGGCGGTTAGTCCTTTGAACACTTTTGTATAAGGGAATAGGAAGAATCAAAAGAATTCTCAGACTGTGTCGTTTTGAATTCTTTGACAAGGGAGAAGGGAGACACAAAAGAATTCAGGCGGTTAGTCCTTCGTTCTTTTGGAAAAGAGAAAAGAGAGACACAAAAAGAATTCAGGCGGTTAGTCCTTGGCGAATTCTTTTTGGCAAAGGGAGAAGAGAATGAAAAAGATGAATAGCACAAGTTTTCAAGGTTTGGAAAACCAGAAAACTTCAGAAAGCTTTTGGTACAACGAAGAAGAAAAAGTTCAAAGAGATTCAAGGCTTGTAAAGGATTGATTGAATGAATGTAAAAAGTATGAAAGAATGAATTGATTGAAAATGCAAAACAAAGCCTTGTTTTTATAGACTCTTCATGTCTGGTCAAGAAGACCATTTAGAAGAGTTGTAACTTTTAGAAAAACTTAAAACCAATTTGAAAAAGTCAAAACCTTTTTGAAGAGTTACATCTTTTGATTTATTCAGAAACAAACACTGGTAATCGATTACCAAATTAGTATAATCGATTACACAAAGCTTTTGTGTGAAAGGATGTGACTCTTCACATTTGAATTTGAATTTCAACGTTCAAAGGCACTGGTAATCGATTACCAAAACATTGTAATCGATTACAGCTTTTTGAAAATAATTGGAACATTGTAAATTCAATTTGAAAACGTTTTCAAAACAATTTTGCTACTGGTAATCGATTACAACAATCTGGTAATCGATTACCAGAGAGTAAAAACTCTTTGGTAAAAGGTTTTGTCAAAAACTCATGTGCTATTCAAAGTTTTGAAAAACTTTTTAATACTTATCTTGATTGAGTCTTCTCTTCATTCTTGAATCTTGAGTCTTGAATCTTGATCTTGAATCTTGAGTCTTGAATCTTGATCTTGATTCTTGAGATCTTGAACCTTGAATCTTGATTCTTGTCTCTAGACTTTCTTCTTGAGTCTTGAATTCTTCTTGATTCTTATCTTGAACTCTTGAATTGTTCTTGATTGATCTTTGATTTACTTGAGTTATTCTTTGATTGATCTTTGAGCTTTTTGTCATCACCTTTGTCATCATCTTTTGTTATCATCATTGTTATCATCAAAACACCTTTGAATCACCTTTGATTCACCATGAAGCTTTGCTTCTACACCATGGTGGAAAGGGGAAACTTCGATCATATAGAAGAAAGGATGAGGGTCATTGAAGGAGGCGGAGACTATCCTTTTGCTGACATGGTGGAACTGTGCCTAGTGCCCAACGTCATCATTCTTCCGAAGTTCAAGGTGGAGGATTTCGACAAGCACAAGGGGACTACTTGCCCCATGAATCACCTAAAGATGCATTGCTAGAAAAGGGAGCATACGCAAAGGATGAAAAAATCTTGATGCATTTTTTTCAAGAAAGTTTGGCTGGGGCAGTTATCACATGGTACACCAATCTGGAATCTTCCTGGGTCCGTTCCTGGAAAGACCTAATTATTTCCTTCATCAAGCAATACCAATACAATTCTGATATGGCCCCAGATAGAATGCAGTTGCAGAACATGTGTAAAAGGGAGCATGAATCTTTCAAAGAATACGCCCAGAGGTGGAGGGATCTGGTGGCTCAAGTAGCACCTGTTAATTATGCAGGTTTTGATGATGCCAAAGTATAATCAAACAAGATTGCTTCAAGAAACATTCAAGTTTAAGCAAATAGAGATTGCTTCAAGATTAATTCAAGGTCAAGCAAACAAGATCTAGAAAAAGATAAGGTCTTAGATTATTTGTTAAAAGAATCTCAACGGTTGATTAGTTTTTTCCTCTAACAAATTGTTTCCAAAAACTCAAAGGCACTGGTAATTGATTACCAGACAGTGTAATCGATTAAGAGAGACAAGATTTCAAATGAGCTTTTTAAAAGGGTTTTGAAATTTGAATTTTAAATCTTGTAATCGATTACCAAATTTTTGTAATCGATTACCAGTAACGACACTTCTGAAAACACTTTGAAAAGTCATGACCCTTCAAAATATAACTGTGTAATCGATTACCAGAAACTTGTAATCAATTACTAGTGAGAAAATTTTAGAAAGGCCTTTTGAAAAGACACATCTCTTCAAACCATTTTGAAAAGGCACGTTGGGCCTATATATATGTGTGTCTAAATTCAAAAAGTAAGAGAGAGATATTCTAAGAAAACTTAATTGTCAAATGCTCTCTCAAAAACTATTGGCCAAACACTTGAAAATCTATTGAGAATTCTTTTATGATCTTCAATTTGTATCATCTACTCTAAAGGAGAGAAATCTTTCTGTTCATATCTTGAACTCAGTTGTAATCAAGAGACGGTGTGTCTCTTGGAGTGTGAGAATCTTGAACACAAGGATGAGGGATCCCAATATGTGTTCAAAGTCTGTAAATAATTTACAGAGATAGTGGAAAATCTCAAATGGGTTGCTTGAGGACTGGACGTAGGCACGGGAAGTGGCTGAACCAGTATAAATCAAGTTTGCAATTCTCTCTTCCCTTATCTTATTTATTTTATTGCAATCAATTTTGTCTTGCACGTTTAAAAAACATTATTAAATTGATTGTTGCTTCTTCTTCTGCATTATGACCCTATCTTTTAAAAAGAGGGTTAAAAGTTTGTTAGTGAGAAATTTTGTAAGACTTAATTCACCCCCCTCTTAAGTTATTAAGGCCACTTGTCCAACGAGCCCCCAATAATGGAAAGGGAAATGATAACAATGATAGTAGACATATTACCTATGAGACGATGGTGGAATGCATGCCTTCGAGTTTTGCAGATTTGGTGTTTGCAGGCGAAAGGATCGAGGTAGGCCTAAGAAGGGGCAAATTTGATTATACTGCTTCGATAAGTTATTGCAATAGGAGGCCTGGGGTAGGTGAAGCAAAGAAAAAGGAAGGAGATGTCCACGCCGTGACCACAACACCAACATGGCCAAGATCCTCACATACCCTTCACAACCCCATGTATCAATGTCCCCCGCACCAATATAATTACTTGGCCAATATTGGCTCTCCCCCTTGCTCAATGCCCTTCCGACCGAGAATTACCAATCAACCACAAAGACCTCCCCAACATCACCCACAAAATCCATTCCCTACACAACCCAGGCCGAGTGCAAATCCCAACCCCAATGCAAACACCAACCCAAGGAGGAACTTCCTAGCGAGAAAAGTCGCGGAGTTCACCCCAATCCTAATGTCGTACGTCGGTCTGCTACCATCCTTACTCAGAAACCAAATGGTCGTAGTGAGCTCGAGAAAGATCTATCAACCTCCATTTCCCCGATGGTACAATCCTAATGCCATAGGCGCCTATCATGGTGGCGTCCCGGGGCACTTCATCTAGCAATGTGTAGCTTTTAAGCACAAAGTACAAAGTTTGATCGATGCGGGATAGCTTACATTTCAAGAGGATTCCCAATGTAAGGACTAATCCACTTGCAAATCATGGAAGCTCGTCGGTGAATGCGGTGGGAGAAGGGAAATCTTGGGAGTTGAAACAGATAGGGGATGTGTCGACTCCAAAATGATTCATATTGGAGGCGTTCCGTGAGGCCGATGTGATTGAATATGACGGAAATAAGGGATATCCATTCTTGATGCATTCAGGGGCGTTGCACGATGTAGAAAGGTGCCCAATAGTTGAGGAGTTGCTGCAGGGACTGATAAGTAGGGGTCAAATTGAAATCCACAATGCAAAAAAGGAGGAATGAGAGGTATTCATGAAGTCGAGTGACAAAATTCCAAGTAAGCCTAAGCCTTTGGTAATTCATTTCACCAGAGATATTACCACTCAGATACCTTGAGGTTTTTAGCCCTCTGTAGCAAAGACGCCAACACCCTTCCCTTATAAGAGTGAGAAGGCAGTACCGTGGAATATGGTGTACAGGGATCCAACAGAAGGTAGGATGCATCCGTCTGCATGTTGGGATTGGCATTTCGGCTGCTAAGATCATGAATATTTCTGGTACGAGCGGCATGACTCGTGGTGGAAGTATTTTTGCTCCTCCCGAACTACTGGCAAGGTCGAAAGACAAGGGGAAGGCAAAGGCAAATATGGGCGAGAGAAAGAAGACAGGCCTGACCGCGGATAACGAGGCCCCTGTCAAAAAGTTTGAAGAGAAGAGGATGACCTTAGCAAGAGAAAGATATTGGCTGAGGAGGCAGCTGAATTTCTAAGAATCATTCAACAGAGTGAATTCAAAGTAATTGAGCAATTGAACAAAACGCCAGCCAGGATCTCTCTATTAGGGTTGCTCATGCATTCCGAGCCTCATCGGGCATTGTTGGTAAAAATCTTGAATGAGGCCCATGTGGCGCAAGACATATCGGTGGAGGGTTTTAGGGGAATAGTGAACATCACCACAAACAATTACTTGACTTTTGCTGACGAGGAGATGCCAATTGAGGGCAGGGGACACAACAAGGCTTTGCATGTATCCATCAAGTGCATGGACCATATATTGGCTAAGGTATTCATTGACAACGACTCTTCTCTCAATGTCATGCCCAAAAAAACATTGGATAAATTGCCATTTGATGCGTCATATTTGAGGACAAGCTCCATGGTGGTAAGGGCTTTTTATGGTAGTCGTCATGATGTGAGAGGAGAGGTCAATCTCCCGATTCAGATTAGGCCACACACATGCCAGATAACTTTCCAAGAGATGGATATAAACCCCGCCTACAGTTTCTTGTTAGGTCGGCCTTGGATCTATTCTGTTGGGGTGGTCCCATCAACATTGCACCATAAATTGAAATTTGTGGTGGAGGATTAGCTGATTATAGTGTCGGGCGAAGAGGACATACTAGTGAGTTGTTTGTCTTCTACACCTTATGTTGAAGCTGCAGAGGAGTCGCTAGAAACATCCTTTCAAGTATTGGAAATTGTGAACAATGCTTATGTGAAGTCTCCTCTGGTACAACCACGTTTGTCTGTTGCCTCTTTGATGGTAGCCCGAGTTATGATGAAAGATGGTTATGAGCCTGGAATGGGTTTGGCCCGGAACAGTGATGGCACGACAAGCTTGTTGAAGTTTTCTGAAAGCCATGGGAGGTTTGGTCTGGGATACGAGCCTACAAATGCTGACAAGAGGAGGATTTCTTTAGAAAGGAAAGAAAGAAGGTTGGCTCGTTTACAAGGGCGAGGACCACAGGTGGAGAGGGTCCCTATTTGTCACATCAACAAGAGCTTTGTCAGCGCAGGGTGGATGCATGAAGATCAAGCTGCTATGCTGGACGAAGAAACCAATCAAGATCAACCAAATTGGGTGCATCCATGTTCCTCGAGCTTTGAATTGAAAAATTGGCAGATCATAAAGCGACCCAAGATTTCTGTGTCAAATCCAATGTAATCAAGTAGTTTGGACCCTATTGTTGGGCCTAGGCTTTAGGGTCTGCTTCTCTTGTATAGCATACTTTTCTTTAATGTCATAGCGAATATCAATATACAACATTTTATTGATATGTTCCCTGTCGCACCTTTATTCGTTTCATTTTTCTACATATTTATTTTCGTTGCGATTAAATGATTTGATGCAGATTTGACAATGAGTCTTGTGAAAGCAGTGATACCGAGGACCCAGATGTTGACTTTGAGCGGCTAGTAAATCAAGTCGAGGAGGAAGAAAATGAGGATTGGGGACTGTTGGATTTCCCCTGTAGTTACTTTTTGGTCCAATTTTTCTTTATACAAATATGTTCAAGGGAAATCCGATTCGCTGAAAAGCGCACCGGATCATCAAGTATTTATAATTAAAATGGATGAATCCGAGTATCGAACACAAGAAACTAGTATTGGACAGGGTTAAATTCAGAAATAAGGCATTGTTGAAAGAAACATTTATAATTGATGGTTTAAACAAAATTAAACTAAGTCTAGGCTAAAAATAGTAAAAAATGCAAGTAAGTAAGATTGATAGTAGTAGGTAAAAGTGTTAGGTCTTTCTAACAAACAAGCTAATGTATATAAAGATGTTTCTCTAATCAATCATGCTTTTGTATTCTATGTTGTAGCCTAAATTACTAAACCTCGATCCCTAGTTAGGCTGAATTAGTCCAAGCTTCGTCCTCAGATCCCTCTTGTTGGACTAGGCTTAATTTAGACAGCCCTCATAGGTTTAGACTAACTTAAACTAAGCTTCGTCCGCAGATCCATCATTTGAGACTAGGCTCAGCTTAAATAGCTTACAAAAGTTTAGACTAATTTAACCTAAGCTTCGTCCGTAGATCCCTCATTTAAGACTAGGCTTAGACCAAACAACATTATTGTAACAACATATTTGAAACCAAAACTTAATCTGCAGATCCCTCATTTAAGACTAAGTTTCAATCTTGCTTCAATCAAGTTCTAAGGCAACAATACATTTCCCAATGCTAAAGTCACCTAACTATGCACACAAATGGGTGATCAGACCAAGAGCATATAAAATTTAAGCACTAAAAGAAGCATTGAACACAATAAACACAACCAATTAGATATTAAAGGAATTACATCAGCTATTCTTTAGAAATCCCCAACAAAGGTGTTTAGCTAGCCATTATAGAAAAACCCTAACAATAATGAGATTAAGAGTAGAGAATAACCGCTCCTTACACAAGAAGGGGGATCCCTCCTCCTCTTCTTAGCATCTCACAATCACTTTGAAACTCACTAATCTCTCTCTAATTACAAAACCTAGGTCTCTCTGCAAAAGCTGCTCCTCTTGGTACCTCCAGAGCTCTTTTCCCGAAATAGGCACTATGGTGTGCTCTGGAATTCTCTGCAAAAGTTGTCTTTTCTCCCTTTTACCCTAATTCTACAGAAGACAGGCTTTAAATAGGTTCTGAATTCGCAACATTGTGCTTAGCGCCACCCTCGTGCTTAGCGCGAGTAAGTGGATTTGAGCTTAGCGCCAGTCATGCGCTAAGCCTGGCTGAAGACAACTGCTGCACTTAGTGCACTGATCTCGCGCTTAGTGCGGGGCCTTCATATTGATGCTCTGCCATATTCTTCTGTTGCGCTAAGCACACTGAAGCTACGCTTAGCGATGGATGCACGCTTAGCCCAACTGATGAGCTGAGCTCAACTGTCACTTTTAGCACATCATGACTTAGCCTCTTTTTAACCTGAAATTGCACGGATTGCATCATTAAATCTAATAGAAATATTCTAGAGACAGCTTTAACAATAAAACAAGATTTAATTACAAACTGCTACAAAATAACCATAAATTGGGGAACTATACAAGTTTTGGAAAATGTTTTCTATACAAAAGTTAGTCGTATAAGACGACTAACAAACTCCCCAAAATTTACAGTTTTGCTTGTCCTCAAGCAAAGAAAGAACAGTTCACTTATCCTCAAGTGACAAACTACAGTGGTCACTCAAAAATGGTGTTTGCTTCACAGAGAAATTCAACCATATGAATTGAATATCATGGAATGCTTCAATCAATTGCTTTTCACAAATATGCAGCTTTTCAAAGATAGGAACACATGCATTAGAGTCACAACTGAAATAAGCTAGTAAGGATGGCAGAAATCAAGGAAGGATCATCAACCAAAACCTCACAGTCATTGTTTCACTCAAGCTCAAGTGTTTAGGCTCATTCCATCATAAACAACTAACACAAGTCCCAACCTTTGCATTTCATCTCATATCATACAGAAATAAACACACAAATTGAATCCGAAGGACTTTCTAGGCTTGTAATGGGGTTAGGCTGCCAACAAATCATGGTTTTTCTAGGATTCAAAAGCTTAGGTTCTAGGAGAGCATTCATCCATAGATAAACCTTCACTTTTTCATTCATTCTTACCCCATACTTGCCTTTTATTTAGGCACTCAACTTCATTTCATTACTTTGCAACATACACACTTATTAATTTCATTTGTACTTACATTTTTTTGAACACGTATATACAGAAAAATTATGTGTATATATAGAAATAGTGTGTGTATGCTATTTACTTTGACCATTTCAATTCTTACCCAGTGTCTCCCCCAAATTTGGAACAAAATTACCTTGATAATTACTCCCCCAAATTTGAGACAAATTTGCTTTGAACCATGCTTCCCGTGGATGATGCTCTCCTACAACTTAAGACAAGATAGCAGGAGATAACATTGTATAGGCTCAGGCTTCAATCAATCAATAATTCATTCAGCTTAAACTGGGTGCAAGGGATAAATCATTCAAGCACGTGATCAACTTTTTGGTTAAGTGGCTATCACAATCAAACATGGCCTTCATCATCCTCAATTTCATGCATTTAGTCCATACTTCAGAGATTCATGCAAAAATCAGTACTAAATGATAGTCATTTCTCTCAAAATTTAAGGATCACACTCTCACCAGGATACGACCAATGCATTCCTTCACAATCAATCTGACAAACTGACTAACTTTTTCAGTCATACTTCCAATCACATGCTCATTCTTTTCTAATGGCTGCAAGCTTGATCAAAACAAACATCTAATCATTCCAATCCACTCAATTCATACATTTTCTCAATCAATTCATTCCCAAAAACTCATTTCATGCAAAACAATCCATTGCATAACATTTTCAATCAGTTCACTGTTCAAACAAGCTTTTTGTACAAGCAGTCAAACAACTACACTACAACTGAAATTTAAATAACTGAAACATAAAGACTAAAAGTTAAATGATTGAACATAAATCATAAAATAACTGAAATAAACTAAATTGTTCAAAATGCACAAATTAAAATGTCATGCTCCTGTGATTGCCCCTGTGCATGCTTATTGAGATCCAACACCTGAACTGTGACATCCTGGAAATTTCTACCCGAAATTTTGTAAACGATATATTTTGAATAATTATATATATATAAGTATTATTCAGTGTGTGTGTGTATATATATATATATATATATATATATATTCCTGGTAGAAGTATGTACATTGGGGGAAAGATACGCGGGTTAGGCTAATTAAGGAAGAGAAATCCATAACTGGACAATTATAGATTAATTCTCAATTAATTAGTCTAAAAATTATCATTTTACATGCAACTAAAAATTTAAAAAAACCAACCTCTGAACCACGCTCAGGGTTTCATTCTGAGCGTTTTGATATATATATATATATTGCCTACTTTCAAAAACGGGCCCCGACGGGTGCAAAGAAACGCGAGGAATTGAAACCCGAGAAGCGGAACGCAAACCGAGGAATGATTTAAGCATTCAAAAGGTCAAACTTTTCTCTCCTTGTGGCTGAGTATGAAGTCACCTCAAAGGGAAGAGGTTGGCCCCTTTTTGTTCCACTCAAAATGGGATAAGTGGCAAGTGCTTTATGAGAAGAAAAAAAATATAGGAAAAAGAAAATCATTTTTCTTAAAAAGCCACATTCTCTCTCTTCCTTCAACAGAAAATTCAGAAGCTCTTCTTCTCACTCCCACGTTGCTTTTCTCTTCTTCTTCCTCTCCATTGAAGCCTCCATTAAAGCTCAAAACTTTGCTCACCATTTCTACTCCAAATTGCAAAAGGAAGCCATTTTCAGAGTCGTGAAGCGCACCTCTACGTTGTGGGACTTCGAATTTCAGGTTTGGGTAGACTTCTTCTCACATGAATTTCGTGGGTATTGGGTTTTTGGGAGATATGATGGGTAGTTTTACTAGGTTAATGCCTTATGGTAGTTATTTGTGAAGAAATTTGTTGAAAGCATGCTAAACTTGAGATGTTTGATGTGAGTCAAATTTACCCATTCTGTTTTAGGGTTTTATGATGATGCTTTTTGATGTTTGTGTGCTGAGATTGTTGATGGAAAACTGGTAGAGATGATGGGGAAAGTTAATTTAGGGCTAAATGTGAGAATGACAATGTTGTAGATAGAAAAGTGTGAGATTCTGAGGGTTAGAGAAGCTAAATTTGGGGTTAGTGTAAATTGGAGTCTAAAGTGAGGTGATCCTAGTTTAAAATGTCAATTAGGACTTGTAGAAAAACTTGGGCAGAGCAAATGAGAAAAATGAGTGACAAATGTGAAAGCAAGAGTCATTTCTAGGGTAAATTGGGTGTTGAGGGGTCAAATCTTGAATTGGTGGAGTTTTCGCCTTAAAACCAGTTTGAGCAAGTTTAAATTAATGTTATAGACTTGTTTGAGATGAGAGTTTACTCCAAAATTATCCCATTCTCATTTTCACTTCTCAAACCTTGAAAATCCACTAAATTGATGGGTTTTAGGTACCTAGATTTTGAATTGCCTTGGTCTGAAGCTTGTTTTTGATTTAAATATGATTTATACATGATTTAGGACTTGTAGGATCCAATTTGTGCAAAATTGGATGTGGGCAAGATGGATTTCGAAATCTGCCCTATTATGCAGAAAATTGCTGTCAAATTTGTGCAGCAGAATTTTTGTTCATGTGCAGAAAATGTTTGTGCATTGCTGGTTATGGGAAAGGTAGTACATATTGGGTTCTAGAAATTTACTAGCAGATCCCAACGGTCAAAATGTAGACTTCTGTACTAGCAACCTCCAGTAATATTTTCAAGTCGATCCAACGGTTAACGAATCAGAATGAAGAGAATGTTACTGGGGTATTTGAGTAAGGAAAGCTGTAATATGTGAATTTGTTTTGGGCAGAGTTTTCTACCTCTGCCCTGTTTTCTTGGTTTAGGGTAGTTCGTGAGGTTTGGAAATTGAATTGCTTGGATATTGTGGAAGCTTGGAGGGGTTGATGGGGACCCGGTGCTGAGAGGAACGAGGATAAGGGCTACGTGGGAGTACATGAGCTCAGTTGAAGGTGGGCAACTGGGGATGGTGGGTTCATGTTTGATTTGTGAAAGTGGGATAGTTGATTTGCGCCATCGCCCGATCACCACCTTGTACCACATATGACGGGTACCCCATAATCCAACAAGCTTGAAGTGAGAAAGCGTGGAAGAGTCAGTCTTCCTACTTTTGTTTGTTGACCACAGAGGTTGTACCTGGAGATATGTCGCGGGGGTCAGGAGACCTTGGGGACGTCAGGTGGGGTGCTATTGTCCAAAACCAAGCTTGACCAATCCTGACCCAACCCGGGCATAGTCAGTCAGTGAGAACCTGTGACGTACCTAAACAGGCGAGCTCCTGGCAGTCAACCAATAAATGAACAAAGTCCACAAAGCAAGGAGGCTTGTGTGGCGGCTGGCCAGCTATGAATCTTGAGTGGTATCTGGAATATGGCCTCTGGTAATCGATTACCAAGGGTGTGTAATCGATTACAACGCTTAAAAATGGAGGAAGGATGTTAATATGGCCTCTGGTAATCGATTACCAGGGGGGTGTAATCGATTACAAGGCTTAAAAATGGAGACAGGATGTAAAAATGGTCTCTGGTAATCGATTACCAATCGTGTGTAATCGATTACACAGAGTAACAGGGCACTAGTAATCGATTACCAGTTGGGTGTAATCGATTACACAGGGAGATAGGACACAGGTAATCGATTACCATTTAGGTGTAATCGATTACACAGTGTAATTTGTAGGTTTCCATGTGCAGAAGCTGTGTAACTCGAGTTTGGGCACTGGTAATCGATTACATACTTTGGTAATCGATTACCAGAGTGGAAATCCCTTGAGAAGGATATTTTGACTACGCGTAGCCGTTATGGGACGCATTGTATTGTTGTCTGTAGTTAGATTTTTTGTGAAAGAGTCTACCATCTTTCTTTTATTTCTTGTAGATCGCGATGGCAACACAGTTAATCCATGATCGCGTGGTGATGGAGTGCCTAGAGGGAGTTTGGGAGACCCTCGAAGGCAATGAGAGGTGCCGATTCTGTGGCAAGATTCGACTCACTGCTACTTCATTAGTACATCCGGAGGAACCCGCACGCACGCTTCAGCAGCCTGTGGAGTGGATACTACCTACACCTACTCCATATCGACTAGTGGAGCCAGTTCAAGTGATAGAGGTGTCATCCTCTGAAGAAGACCCTGAAGAGGACCCAGAGGAGTTACCTCCTGAGCCTATTGTGGATGCTCTTGACTTTCCAGAGGATGATGAAGATGCACTCCCTGATGTGGATTCTCCAGAGGATATCATGTCAGCATCTGAGGCAGACTCTACAGAGGAGAGCGGCCCTAGAGGGACAACGAATAGTGAAGACTCTTCATCATAGCAGACGACTCATTAGACTAGGTTTACATACTTTTTGTGGGTGGGTGTATCTAGTTCAGACTGCTAGAGAATCCACATCAGGGAGTGGGTTCTCATCATCCTCTGGAAAGTCAAGAGCATCCACAACAGGCTCAGGAGGTAACTCCTCTGGGTCTTCCTCAGGGTCTTCTTCAGAGTATGACACCTCTATCACTTGAACTGGCTCCACTAGTCGATATGGAGTAGGTGTAGGTAGTATCCACTCCACAGTCCGCTGAAGCGTGCGTGCGGGTTCCTCTGGATGTACCAATGAAGTGGCAGTGAGTCGAATCGTGCCACGGAATTGGCACCTCTCATTGCCTTCGAGGGTCTCCCAAACTCCCTCTAGGCACTCCATCTCCACGTGATCATGGATTAATTGCGCTGCCATCGCGATCTACAAGAAATAAAAGAAATGGGGTAGACTCTTTCACGAGAAATCTAACTATGGGTAACAATACAATGTGTCCCATAACCGCTACATGTAGTTAAAAGGTATGTCTCAAGGGTTTTTTTTCTCTGGTAATCGATTACCAAAGTATGTAATCGATTACCAGTGCCCAAACTCGAGTTACACAGCTTCAGCACATGGAAACCTGCAATTTACACTGTGTAATCGATTACACATGACTGGTAATCGATTACCAGTGTCCTGTTACTCTGTGTAATCGATTACACAACATTGGTAATCGATTACCAGAGGCCACCTCAACATCCTGTCTCCATTTCTTAGCCTTGTAATCGATTACACCCCTTGGTAATCGATTACTAGAGGCCATCTTAACTTCATGTCTCCATTTTTAAGCCTTGTAATCGATTACACACCCTTGGTAATCGATTCCCAGAGGCCATCTTAACTTCTTGTCTCCATTTTTAAGCCTTGTAATCGATCACACCCTTGGTAATCGATTACTAGAGGCCAAATTCCAGATATCACTCAAGATTCATAGCTGGCCAGCCGCCACACAAGCCTCCTTGCTTTGTGGTCTTTGTTCTTTTATTGGTTGACTGCCAGGAGCTCGCCTGTTTAGGTACGTCACAGGTTCTCACTGACTGACTATGCTCGGGTTGGGTCGGGATTGGTCAAGCTTGGTATTGGGCAATAGCACCCCACATGACGTCCCCAAGGTCTCCTGACCCCCGCGACATATCTCCAGGTACCACTTTGTGGTCAACAAAAAAAAGTAGGAAGACTGACTCTTCCACGCTTTCTCACTTCAAGCTTGTTGGATTATGGGGTACCCCTCAACACCCAATTTACCCTAGAAATGGCTCTTGCTTTCACCTTTGTCACTCATTTTTTTCTCATTTGCTCTGCCCAAGCTTTCCCACAAGTCCTAAATGACATTTTAAACTAGGATTAACTCACTTTAGCCTCCAATTACCACTAACCCCAAATTTAGCTTTTCAAACCCTCAAAACCTTACACTTTTCCACTCACATCACTACCATTCCCACATTTAACCCTAGGTTAACTCTCCCCATCATCTCTACCAGTTTTCTACCAAAAATTTCAGCACACAAGCATCACAAAACATCATTATAAAACCCTAAAACAGAATGGGTTAATTTGGCTCACATCAAACATGTCAAGTTTAGCATGCTTTCAACAAATTCCTTCACAAATAACTACCATAAGGCATAAACCTAGTAGAACTACCCATCATATCTCCCAAAAACCCAATACCCACGAAATTCATGTGAGAAGAAGTCAACCCAAACCTGAAATTTGAAGTCCCACAACGTAGAGGTATGCTTCACGACTCCGAAAATGGCTTCCTTTTGCAATTTGGAGTAGAAATGGTGAGCAAAGTTTGGGGCTTTGATGGGCAACAATGGTGGAGGAGAAAGGGAGAAGAAAAGCAACGTGGGAGATGAGAAGAGCTTCTGAATTTTCTCTGCTGAGTCAAGAGAGAGAGAACGTGGCTTTTTATTTTAAAAAGACTTCCTCTTTCCTTTTCCTAAAAGCTATGCCACATGTCTCCTTTTGAGTGGAGCAAAAAGGGGCCCACTTTTTCTCTTGATGTGACTCATACTCAGCCACAAGGAGAGAAAAATTTGACTTTTTGAATGTTAAAATCCTACCCCGGTTTACGTGTCATTTCTCTGGTTCCAGTCCCTCGCGTTTCTCTGCACATGTCGGGACCTGTTTTCGAAAGTAGGCAATATGTATATCAAAATGCTTAGAATGAAACCCTGAGCGTGGTTCAGAGGTTGGTTTTGTCAAATTTTTAGTTTCACGCAAAACGATAATTTTTAGACTAATTAATTGAGAATTATTCTATAATTGTCCAATTATGGATTTCTCTTCGTTAATTAGCCTAACCAGCGTATCTTTCCCCCAATGTACATACTTTTACCAGGAGTATATATATATATATATATATATATATATATATATATATATATATATACACTGAATAATACTTATATATATAATTATTCAAAATGTGTCGTTTACAAAATTTCGGGTAGAAATTTCCAGGATGTCACAATACTCCCACCCTTTAAGGAATTTCGTCTCCGAAATTAACTACTCTAGGAACAAACTTGGGTACAATTCTCTCACCCTATCCTCTAACTCCCAGGTTGAATCACCCTCGTCGGGCCCCCACTGCACTTTCACCAACGCGATCTCCTTTCCTCTCAGCGACTTCATTCTTCGATCAGTAATCTTTTGAGGTTGTGCTTTATAGGTGAGGTTATCCTTCACTTGTACTTCGTCCAGTGCAAGTACATGTGATGGATCCAGGTTGTATCGTCTCAATTGAGAGACATGAAATACAGGATGCAAATTCGATAAACTCGGGGGTAAAGCGATTTGATAAGCTACAGGCCCAACCTTCTTCAAAATTTGATACGGACCTAGGTACTTGGGCATCAACTTCCTAGATTTGAGAGCTCTCCCTCTCCAGTTACAGGAGAAACCTTCAAAAACACATGTTTTCCTTCCTGAAAATCTAATGGCTTCCTCCTTCTGTCATAATAGCTCTTCTGCCTATCCTAAGATGCTTTTATTTTCTCTCGAATCAATTTCACTTGTTCGGTAATCTGTTGTAGCATTTCAGGCCCAAGGAGTACTGCTTCCCCATCATCGTACCAACAAATAGGAGTTTTGCACTTTCGTCCGTATAGAGCTTCAAAAGGAGCCATACCAATGCTGGCTTGGTAGCTGTTGTTGTAAGTAAATTCAATCAATGGAAAACATTCCATCCAACTGCCTTGTTGCTCTATAATACACGCCCAAAGTAGATCTTCTAAAGTCTGAATGGTTCGTTCAGTCTGACCACCTGTTTGAGGATGATAAGCTGAACTGAGCTTCAGCTTTGTCCCCAATGCTTCATGCAGACTTGTCCAAAATCGCGTGGTAAACCTCGGGTCTCTGTGTGATACAATACTGGAAGGAATTCCATGCAACCTTATTACTTCTTTAATATACAACTCTACTAGCTTCTCCATTTTATACTTCATATTCACCGGAATAAAATGAGCAGATTTGGTGAGTCGATTTACTATGACCCACACAACATCGTGTCCACGACTAGTCTTGGGTAAACTAGATACAAAATCCATAGATATGCTCTCCCATTTCCATTCCGGAATTTCTAGTGGCTTTAATTCTCCTGATGGTCGCTGGTTTTCAGCCTTAGCCTTTTGACATGTCAAACATCTTGCTACATATTCAGCTACGTCTTTCTTCATGCCATGCCACGAAAAACTTCTCTTCAAATCTTGGTACATCTTAGTTATTCCTGGATGGAAACTAAGACGGCTTTTATGTGCTTCTTCCAAGATCTTAACTTTCAAATCATCTAAAGGTGGTACACATATCCTCCCCTTGAATCTAATTAACCCAGTTGTGTCCTTCTTAAACTCCACATCCTTATCTCCCATTGCATCTAACACTTTGCCTTGCAAAAACGGGTCATCCTCTTGAGCCTCGCGTATGTGATCTACGAATTCATTGGTGATCTGCTACGCTCCCACAAATAAGCTCTTGGGTCGCATCTCGATTGCTAGATTCAGATCTCGAAATTCCTCTATTAATCTCTTCTCCAAACTCATCATAGTCGCAACATGTAAGGACTTCCAGCTTAGCGCGTCGGCTACTACATTAGCCTTTCCTGGATGGTAGGAAAGACCAAAATCATAATCCTTGAGGAACTGCATCCCTCTTCGTTGCCTCATATTGAGTTCCTTCTGATCGAACAAGTATTTGAGGCTCTTGTGGTCGCTGAAAACTTCAAAACGAGTACCATATAAATAGTGCCTCCAAATCTTTAAAGCAAAGACCACCGCTGCTAGTTCCAAGTCATAGGTCGGATAGTTAACTTCATGAGGACGCAATTGACGTGAAGCATAAGCCACTACTCTTCCCTCCTGCATTAACACACACCCCAAGCCTTGCCCGCTCGCATCGCAATGCAATACACTTCAAATGGTCTCTTAGGGTCGGGCGGGTTCCTCTGGATGTACCAATGAAGTGGCAGTGAGTCGAATCGTGCCACGGAATCGGCACCTCTCATTGCCTTCGAGGGTCTCCCAAACTCCCTCTAGGCACTCCATCTCCACGCGATCATGGATTAATTGCGCTGCCATCACGATCTACAAGAAATAAAAGAAATAGGGTAGACTCTTTCACGAGAAATCTAACTACGGGTAACAATACAATGCGTCCCATAACCGCTACATGTAGTGAAAAGGTATGTCTCAAGGGTTTTTTTTCTCTGGTAATCGATTACCAAAGTATGTTATCGATTACCAGTGCCCAAACTCGAGTTACACAACTACAACACATGGAAACTTGCAATTTACACTGTGTAATCTGAAATTCTGATACCAGGGGACAGATGTCGTACAGGATGTCACGACATCACGCTTCAGAACATGCAGTTTATATGTGTCTGTATGAACAGATTAAACAAGTAAATAACACAAGAGAATTGTTAACCCAGTTCGGTGCAACCTCACCTACATCTGGGGGCTACCAAGCCAGGGAGGAAATCCACTCTCAATAGTGTTAGTTCAAGGTCTAACAGCCCCTGTTTACAACCTTCTCACCTAACCACTACCCGTGCGATCTCTACCTAAGAGCCACTCTTAGATATGAGAACCTCTGCTCACTCCCTCTCACTCACACTCCCGTGTTTACAATTAAGTCAAAGACACACCAGAGATCAACTCTGAACAAAAGAGATCAACTCTACACACTAGAGATCAACTCTAGACACAAGAGATCAACTCTACACACATAGGTCCAACACTTGATGTTAGGGTACCATCAAGGTGGCTCACAAAAGACTCAAGTCCCAAAAACTCACAAACTAACTCTTCAATCCCGGACTTGGTACAGAACTCGTGCAGCCTCCATGATTATATAGCAATTTGCGTTTCTGGGCTGCAACGGCTTGTGCTGGAGGAGATCTATCTTCTTCTGAAAAAATCTGCAGTTAAAGAACTAAAAGATAACTTTTGATCTTTTAGTTTGAATCTTTAATCTTTAATCTTTAATCCCTGAACGAACTCTTCTACTTTGAAATTCGAACTTTAATGATCTTTTAATTCGTTCCTAAAGATAGATCTTCTAATCTCTTGCTAACTGCACAATAATCTGTTAAAGATATAACAGATTTATGCGTCCAGTATTTTCGGGCAAGATGTCAGGACATCGTATCCGACATCGTGGATCCTGCAGTTTCACTTCTGCACTTGACTTTTATCTTGCATTGTACAGCAACTCCAGTATTCTCGGGCAGGATGTCAGGACATTGTATCCGACATCGTGGATCCTGCAACTTCACTTCTGCACTTGACTTTTATCTTGCATTGTACAGCAACTCCAGTATTCTCGGGCAGGATGTCAGGACATTGTATCCGACATCGTGGATCCTGCAACTTCAATTCTTCATTTGACATTTTATCTTGCCTTGTGCATTGTGCAGCCCGATCTCATTCCTTGACATAACGTTGGACATCATGTGCAGCAACTCCAGCTTTCCTTCATTGTCTAAGTGCTTATGTTTTAACAAAATCTTAGCCAATCTTTTAAAGCTCAGTAGAGCTAAACACTAACAATCTCCCCCTTTGGCAAATTTTGTCTAAAACATACTTAGACACTTCCTGAGCAGGTACGAGCAGTTATGCAAGTGGGATCAGCAACTTCCATTATCAGAGTAATCAAGCACAGCGGAAATTCTTCAAGTTGCAAATCTACAAGTCTTCTCCAGGATGTCAAGACATCTCTCGTGACATCAGCTTTCTGCTTCTGCTCCCCCTGTCTCCATGCTTACTGCAGCATCTTCTATCAGCTACTAGTCTTTTCCAGGATGTCGAGACATCTCATGTGACATCCGCTATCTGCTCCCCCTGTCTTCATGCTCTTACTGCAGCATCTTCTAGTAGCTTACAACAGTTATCATCAGCAGCAGTCTCCCCCTCAAGATCGTGTACATACAACTCCCCCTCAAGGTCATGAATCATGCATACATCGTATCCTACTATCCTACTGCCATACATCATACATTCAACATAATCATGCATAATAGCAAGCATAATACTATTACTCCCCCTTTTTAGACATAAATTTGGCAAAAGTAGGATGCATGAAATTAATGTGCGAATATTACAGACCAATAACAATCAATTGTTCAAAGGGACATGCCCCTTTAGCTAATAAAAGTGAAAAGCAAACATAAGGGTCTGATGATCATGGGGTGGCTTCAGAATCATCATCTGATTCTGTCTCTTCTGCTGCATCTTCCTCTTCCTCAGCAGCTTCTTCTTCTTCTTCAGCTGCTTCTCCTTCTTCCTCAGCTGCTTCTTCATCATCAATGCCACTCTCTGAGAGCCTTTTGATCAGTAGTTCCAGCTCCATTTTCTTCTCTGTGGAGGCTTTGATGGTTGCTTCCAGCACCTTGCATGTGTCCTTGAGTTCAGCAATCAGAGCATCCTTGGACACAGCACCTGAAGCAGCAGCTTTCCCTGATGTCGAGACAATGTCTGGGACATGTGTCCCCTCAAACAATTTGTAATGCAGGGATAGAGGAGATTCTCTCTTTATCACAGAGTCAGTGTAGTTTAACATATTGGGATGCTGACTCAACATAATGCCACACAATACAGTAGGGAAGGCAATGGGTAATTTGATAGCAAATGATTCTGAATGCTTAACAGTTTGATCAAAGATATAGTTTCCAAAATTAAATTTGGATTTGGTTCCAACAGCATACAGAAATTTACCCAAACCTGTGGCAATGGTGGAAGTATGATTGGTGGGTACCCAGTTTGCAGCACCAATCCTGTGTAGAATTGCATACTTCACACTTAGCTTCCCTGCTGAAAGCTTCCCTTTCTTTGGCCAATGCTGGACTCGTTTGGCAGTGATTTCCTTGGCAATTTGATGCTCAGAAACATCAATATCTATCACTCCATCAGTAGGTCTGCCCAGATATTTGTTGATCACAGCAGGGGAGAATCTAACACACTTTCCTCTGACAAACACTCTTTGATAATCATCACTTTTTCTGTTTGATATGTCAGAGGGAATGTTGACAATGAATTCCCTGACTAGGCCTTCATAGCAATCTCCCAACTTGCTGACAGTCTTCAGCAGTCCAGCAGCCTTAATGAGGTCCATGGTCTCCTTGCAATCCAAGGAATTTCTTCCCAGTTCTCTTTCAACCGCAAGTCTGCGTTGATACACATATTTCCACTTTTCAACATTGCCAATGGAGTGGAAAGAGATGTTGTCCAATGGTGCATCAGGAACATTTTCAGGCACCTTTCTTCCAGATTTCTTGGCCCTCTTAGATGTCGAGACATCTAGTTCGACATCATCATCAGAATCAGATGAGGAAATTTCTTTCCTTTTCTTGGAGGGGATAGCAACCTTGCTTCTTCTGGATGTGGTAGGAGTGACTGGAGTGCTCTTCTTCTGGGCCATAGTCTTGATTCGTCCAGACCTCTTAATGGGGGTTTTTCCCTTTCTGCCTTGTAACCTTTCTGCAATGCCAGGTGCCAACCTGTTGGCAATGGGTTCTTCATCAGATTCGACTTCTTCCAGGTCAATGAGGTCACCTGGAGCAGTTTCTGGTGCCCGTGGTGCAGGAGTCTCCTCTGAGGCTTGATCCTCTTCTTCTGTTGATTCCTCTTCACTGGGTGAAGGGAGGGCTTCAGCATTTGGCCCGGAAGATGTTGGAACATCTTTCTCAACATCCGGCACAGACACATTCGGGGTGGAAGATGTTGGAACATCTTCACCAGCATCAGGAACAGAGGCGTCTTTCAAAATGCTACTCACGATACTGCGGATTTTCTTGTCCATCTCCGTATCTACTTCCCTAGGACTTGTTGCAAGGCTAGGGTTTTCATAAATCTTCACTCCCTGTTGTCTTCTGGGAACCAGTTTCTCAGGGACAGAAGCTTGACCAGGAATTATTTGTATGGGTTGGATGTTGAATTCTGGTTGTTCCTGGTGCGGAGATGATGGTACAGCGGGTGAACCAGAAGCTGAAGTTTCTTTTGGTGAGGAAGCCATGGAAAAACAGAGCGTTTGGAATGATTTCGTAAATCTCAGAAAACTATTGGGAAATGCTGGTAAAAACACGAATGCCAAGCAGATATAAATTTGAATGAAGAATGTAGAGGGGCGTGTGAAGCAACGGTCGAATTTGCTTTGTAGTGAACGTGCTATTAATGTTAAGTGATTCGTTTGGGCACGTTCAGATTGCAGTAGCTGCTATAATTCCTCTAGCAAACAAATGCCCAGCTTGCCCCTCAGTTTTTCAAACTGATTTGCATCCAAAGCCTTTGTGAAAATATCTGCTATTTGTTCCTCAGTGTCAACATGCTTCAGTGTGATCACTTTATCATCAACAAGATCTCTGATATAGTGATGTCTAATGTCAATGTGCTTGGTTCTGCTGTGTTGAACAGGATTTTTAGAAATATTAATAGCACTCATGTTGTCACAGTACAATGTCATGACATCTTGTTCGACATTGTACTCCTTCAGCATCTGCTTCATCCAAACTAGTTGTGAACAGCTGCTTCCTGCTGTAATATACTCGGCTTCTGCAGTAGATAGGGACACACAGTTCTGCTTCTTGCTGAACCATGAAATAAGGTTGTTTCCCAAATAGAAACATCCACCAGAAGTGCTTTTTCTGTCATCTGCACTTCCAGCCCAATCAGCATCACAATACCCAACCAGCATTGAATTTGAACAATGACAGTACATAATCCCATAGTCACTGGTGCCATTTACATATTTCAGAATTCTCTTTACTTGAGTCAAGTGACTTATCTTAGGATTGGCTTGATATCTTGCACAAACACCTACTGCATAGGTGATGTCGGGTCTGCTAGCTGTTAAATATAATAAGCTCCCAATCATGCTTCTGTACAGACTTTGATCAACACTGGTGCCTGCTTCATCCTTTGACAGCTTCAAGTGAGTAGGTGCAGGTGTCCTTTTATGACCGGCATTCTCCATCCCAAACTTCTTGACAATGTTCTTTGTATACTTGCTCTGTGAGAGGAATATGGAGTCTTCCATTTGCTTCACTTGAAGTCCCAGAAAATAAGTCAGCTCTCCAACAAGACTCATCTCAAATTCAGATTGCATCTGTTGAACAAAATGTCGAAACATCTCATTCGAAATCCCTCCAAGCACAATGTCATCAACATATATCTGTGCAATCATCAAGTTTTCAGCATCTTGTTTGACAAAGAGAGTCTTGTCAATTCCTCCCTTCCTATACCCTTGCTGAGTAAGGAATTCTGTTAGCCTTTCATACCAAGCTCTTGGAGCTTGCTTCAATCCATAGAGAGCCTTCTTGAGCCTGTATACATGATCTGGATGAGTTGGGTCTACAAATCCCCTTGGCTGCTCCACATAGACTTCTTCATTCAGGTATCCATTCAGAAATGCGCTCTTCACATCCATCTGGTACAGCTTGAATTTGAGGATGCAAGCTACACCAAGTAATAATCTGATGGACTCAAGTCTAGCAACTGTGGCAAAAGTCTCATCAAAGTCTACACCTTCAATCTGAGTGTAGCCTTGAGCAACCAGTCTGGCCTTGTTTCTGGTTATGACACCTTCTTCATTGGTCTTGTTCTTGAAGATCCACTTGGTGCCAATCACATTAGTTCCCTCGGGCCTAGGAACTAGCTCCCATACTTCATTCCTTTTGAATTGCTCCAATTCTTCTTGCATAGCATTGATCCAGAACTCATCTGTCAGTGCCTCTTTCACATTCTTGGGCTCAATTTTGGAGACAAAACATGAGTTTGAGACGATCTCAACCTCCCTTGATCTTGTAGTGACCCCTCTGTTTGGATCTCCTATAATCAGCTCCTTGGGATGCATTTTCTGGATTCTAATGGAGGGTCTCTTGTCAGGTTGGTTGATGTTTGATTCATCTGTAGCAGAATCAGAGTTTTCTGCATTTTCTCCACTTTTAGCTGCATCTGCTACATTGTCTCCCGATGTTCTGACATCTTCTTCGACATCCTTCTTTCTTGCTAGAGACAGATCATCAACAACCACATTGATGGATTCCATCACTGTTCTGGTTCTGGAATTGAATACTCTATATGCTCTGCTGTTTGTAGAGTATCCCAGGAATATTTCTGCATCACTCTTGGGATCCATCTTTCTCCTTTGCTCTCTATCTGCCAAAATGTAACATGGACTTCCAAAGATGTGGAAGTGCTTGACAGTTGCAGAGGTGTCTGATTTCTCTCTGATAAAGTTGACCCAGGTAAATCTGGAGAAATCATCCACACCCACATAGGCATACCTCTTTCCTCCAAGGCTTTCAACCTGCATAGGACCCATCAAATCCATGTGAAGTAGTTCCAGCACCCTGGAAGTGGTCTGATGTTGAAGCTTCTGGTGGGACATCTTGACTTGCTTTCCAATCTGACATTCACCACAGATTCTGCCTTCTTCTATTTTCAGATTGGGAATGCCTCTAACAGCACCTTTGTCAATGATTTTCTTCATGCCTCTTAAGTGCAGATGTCCAAATCTTTGATGCCATATTCTGACTTCATCTTCTTTGGAGGATAGACATGTGGAGGAGTAGCTGGTTTCTTGAGGTGTCCATAGGTAACAATTGTCCTTTGATCTGCTGCCCTTCATTAGAACTTCACTCTTCTCATTTGTCACCAAGCATTCTGACTTTGTGAAGTTTACATTGAAACCTTCATCACACAGCTGACTGATGCTGATCAAGTTTGCAGTCAGTCCCTTCACCAGCAGTACTTTGTCCAGACTAGGAAGTCCATCATGAACTAGCCTTCCCATTCCAATGATCTTTCCTTTAGAGCCATCTCCAAATGTCACATAGCTAGTGGAGCAGGGCTCAATGTTCACCAGGAATTCTTTAACTCCTGTCATGTGTCTGGAACAGCCGCTATCTAGGTACCAATCTTCCTTAGCTGATGCTCTAAGTGAAGTATGAACAACAAGACTGACAATCTTGTGTTTTGGAACCCACATCATCTTCTTTCTGCTGTTGCTACTTTGAGTTCCATGATGTGGATGGCCATGTAGATGATAGCAAAAGGGCTTTATGTGACCATACTTGCCACAGTAGTGACACCTCCACTTCTTTCTTTTGCTCTTTTTCTGCTGCGTTCCATGATGTCGAGACCGATGTTGTGACATCGTGGCTCCAGTCCTGTTTTTGGCAGGAACAAATTCTGTCATGGTCGTTCTGCCAGCAGACTTAGGATTAAATCCAAGTCCTCTCTGGTTTCCAGCATTCTTTCCAAGCAGCAGCACCTCATTAAGCGTATCTGAGCCTTTATTCAGCATCTTTATTGAATTTGTCATGTTTTCCAGCTTAGAGTTCAGAAAACCGACTTCTCCTTTGAGCTCAGAGATCTCCTCTTTATGTGCCTCCTTTTCAGCCTCCAGATCTGCAATGACCTTCTTCAGTTGTGCTTCTTGCTGAAGAATCTTCTCACTTTTGAAGCATAGTTCTCTATAGGATGTAGCAAGCTCATCAAAAGTGATTTCACTGTTTGTATCACTTGAATCTTCAGCAGATTCAAATCTCCCAGTGAGTGCATTCACATCTCTGTCAGAGTCACTTTCTTGTTCATTCTCTGTATCAGAACGACATACAGAAAGTCCTTTCCTCTGCTTCTTGAGATGAGTGGGACATTCAGCTATGATGTGTCCATAGCCTTCACACCCATGACATTGAATTCCTTTGCTGTGACTGGGCTTTACATCTGACCTTTTCTGGTATTTGCTGCCTTTCCTGATGTCGAAAGGGATGTTCTGGACATGTGGCTTCTGCCTCCTGTCCATTCTGTTCATCACTTTGTTGAACTGTTTTCCAAGGAGCACAACTGCATTAGTCAGACCTTCATCAGTATCCAGGTCATACTCACCTTCTTCTCCTTCATCATTTGACACGAACGCCAGATTCTTGCTCTTCTTTTCAGCCCTATCTGAGAGTCCTAGCTCAAAGGTTTGAAGGGAACCAATGAGTTCATCCACTCTCATGTTGCAAATGTCTTGGGCCTCCTCTATTGCAGTGATTTTCATGTCAAATCTCTTAGGCAAGGATCTGAGGATCTTTCTCACCAGCTTTTCATCTGTTATCCTCTCTCCCAAGGCAGTGCAAGCATTGGCAATTTCAAGAATGTTCATGTGGAAGTCATGAATACACTCTTCCTCCTTCATCTTCAGATTTTCGAATTTTGTAGCCAAGAGTTGCAATCTGGACATCTTAACTTTGGAGGTTCCTTCATGAGTGGTTTTCAGGATCTCCCATGCATCTTTGGCCACTGTGCAAGTGTTGATTAGTCTGAAGATATTCTTGTCAACTCCATTGAATAGAGCATTCAAAGCTTTGGAGTTTCCAAGTGCCAATTCGTCTTCTTCTTTAGTCCAGTCTTCTTCTGGCTTCAATTCTTCAGTGGGCTTTCCTTCTGTGTCCAGCATCTTGGGATGTTCCCAGCCTTTGATGACAGCTTTCCAGGTTCTGCTATCCAGTGATTTGAGGAAGGCCACCATCCTTGCTTTCCAGTATTCATAGTTGGTTCCATCTAGGATTGGTGGTCTGTTCACTGGTCCTCCTTCTTTCTCCATGTTCATCAGAATTTATCTCCCCAGATCTCACTCTGTGATTTCGAGTGTTGGCTCTGATACCAATTGAAATTCTGATACCAGGGGACAGATGTCGTACAGGATGTCACGACATCACGCTTCAGAACATGCAGTTTATGTGTGTCCGTATGAACAGATTAAACAAGTAAATAACACAAGAGAATTGTTAACCCAGTTCGGTGCAACCTCACCTACATCTGGGGGCTACCAAGCCAGGGAGGAAATCCACTCTCAATAGTGTTAGTTCAAGGTCTAACAGCCCCTGTTTACAACCTTCTCACCTAACCACTACCCGTGCGATCTCTACCTAAGAGCCACTCTTAGATATGAGAACCTCTGCTCACTCCCTCTCACTCACACTCCCGTGTTTACAATTAAGTCAAAGACACACCAGAGATCAACTCTGAACAAAAGAGATCAACTCTACACACTAGAGATCAACTCTAGACACAAGAGATCAACTCTACACACATAGGTCCAACACTTGATGCTAGGGTACCATCAAGGTGGCTCACAAATCACTCAAGTCCCAAAACTCACAAAATAACTCTTCAATCCCGGACTTGGTACAGAACTCGTGCAGCCTCCATGGTTATATAGCAATTTGCGTTTCTGGGCTGCAACGGCTTGTGCTGGAGGAGATCTATCTTCTTCTGAAAAAATCTGCAGTTAAAGAACTAAAAGATAACTTTTGATCTTTTAGTTTGAATCTTTAATCTTTAATCTTTAATCCCTGAACGAACTCTTCTACTTTGAAATTCGAACTTTAATGATCTTTTAATTCGTTCCTAAAGATAGATCTTCTAATCTCTTGCTAACTGCACAATAATCTGTTAAAGATATAACAGATTTATATGTCCAGTATTTTCGGGCCGGATGTCAGGACATCGTGTCCGACATCGTGGATCCTGCAGCTTCACTTCTGCACTTGACTTTTATCTTGCATTGTACAGCAACTCCAGTATTCTCGGGCAGGATGTCAGGACATTGTATCCGACATCGTGGATCCTGCAACTTCAATTCTTCATTTGCCATTTTATCTTGCCTTGTACATTGTGCAGCCCGATCTTATTCCTTGACATAACGTTGGACATCATGTGCAGCAACTCCAGCTTTCCTTCATTGTCTAAGTGCTTATGTTTTAACAAAATCTTAGCCAATCTTTTAAAGCTCAGTAGAGCTAAACACTAACATAATCGATTACACATGACTGGTAATCAATTACCAGTGCCCTGTTACTCTGTGTAATCGATTACACAACATTGGTAATCGATTACCAGAGGCCACCTCAACATCCTGTCTCCATTTCTAAGTCTTGTAATCGATTACACCCCTTGGTAATCGATTACTAGAGGCCATCTTAACTTCTTGTCTCCATTTTTAAGCCTTGTAATCGATTACACACCCTTGGTAATCGATTCCCAAAGGCCATCCTAACTTGTTGTCTCCATTTTTAAGCCTTGTAATCGATTACCAGAGGCCAAATTTCAGATATCACTCAAGATTCATAGCTGGCCAGCCGCCCCAATGGCCTCCTTGCTTTGTGGTCTTTGTTCTTTTATTGGTTGACTACCAGGAGCTCGCCTGTTTAGGTACGTCACAGGTTCTCACTGACTGACTATGCCCGGGTTGGGTCGGGATTGGTCAAGCTTGGTATTGGGCGATAGCACCCCACCTGACGTCCCCAAGGTCTCTTGACCCCCGCGACATATCTCTAGGTACCACTCTGTGGTCAACAAACAAAAGTAGGAAGACTGACTCTTCCACGCTTTCTCACATCAAGCTTGTTGGATTATGGGGCACCCTTCATACACCCAATTTACCCTAGAAATGGCTCTTGCTTTCACCTTTGTCACTCATTTTTTTCTCATTTGCTCTGCCCAAGCTTTCCCACAAGTCCTAAATGACATTTTAAACTAGGATTAACTCACTTTAGCCTCCAATTACCACTAACCCCAAATTTAGCTTTTCAAACCCTCAAAACCTTACACTTTTCCACTCACATCACTACCATTCCCACATTTAACCCTAGGTTAACTCTCCCCATCATCTCTACCAGTTTTCTACCAAAAATTTCAGCACACAAGCATCACAAAACATCATTATAAAACCCTAAAACAGAATGGGTTAATTTGGCTCACATCAAACATGTCAAGTTTAGCATGCTTTCAACAAATTCCTTCACAAATAACTACCATAAGGCATAAACCTAGTAGAACTACCCATCATATCTCCCAAAAACCCAATACCCACGAAATTCATGTGAGAAGAAGTCAACCCAAACCTGAAATTTGAAGTCCCACAACGTAGAGGTATGCTTCACGACTCCGAAAATGGCTTCCTTTTGCAATTTGGAGTAGAAATGGTGAGCAAAGTTTGGGGCTTTGATGGGCAACAATGGTGGAGGAGAAAGGGAGAAGAAAAGCAACGTGGGAGATGAGAAGAGCTTCTGAATTTTCTCTGCTGAGTCAAGAGAGAGAGAACGTGGCTTTTTATTTTAAAAAGACTTCCTCTTTCCTTTTCCTAAAAGCTATGCCACATGTCTCCTTTTGAGTGGAGCAAAAAGGGGCCCACTTTTTCTCTTGATGTGACTCATACTCAGCCACAAGGAGAGAAAAATTTGACTTTTTGAATGTTAAAATCCTACCCCGGTTTACGTGTCATTTCTCTGGTTCCAGTCCCTCGCGTTTCTCTGCACATGTCGGGACCTGTTTTCGAAAGTAGGCAATATGTATATCAAAATGCTTAGAATGAAACCCTGAGCGTGGTTCAGAGGTTGGTTTTGTCAAATTTTTAGTTTCACGCACAACGATAATTTTTAGACTAATTAATTGAGAATTATTCTATAATTGTCCAATTATGGATTTCTCTTCGTTAATTAGCCTAACCAGCGTATCTTTCCCCCCATGTACATACTTTTACCAGGAGTATATATATATATATATATATATATATATATATATATATATATATATACACTGAATAATACTTATATATATAATTATTCAAAATGTGTCGTTTACAAAATTTCGGGTAGAAATTTCCAGGATGTCACAATACTCCCACCCTTTAAGGAATTTCGTCTCCGAAATTAACTACTCTAGGAACAAACTTGGGTACAATTCTCTCACCCTATCCTCTAACTCCCAGGTTGAATCACCCTCGTCGGGCCCCCACTGCACTTTCACCAACGCGACCTCCTTTCCTCTCAGCGACTTCATTCATCGATTAGTAATCTTTTGAGGTTGTGCTTTATAGGTGAGGTTATCCTTCACTTGTACTTCAACCAGTGCAAGTACATGTGATGGATCCGGGTTGTATCGTCTCAATTGAGAGACATGAAATACAGGATGCAAATTCGATAAACTCGGGGGTAAAGCGATTTGATAAGCTACAGGCCCAACCTTCTTCAAAATTTGATACGGACCTAGGTACTTGGGCATCAACTTCCTAGATTTGAGAGCTCTCCCTCTCCAGTTACAGGAGAAACCTTCAAAAACACATGTTTTCCTTCCTGAAAATCTAATGGCTTCCTCCTTCTGTCATAATAGCTCTTCTGCCTATCCTAAGATGCTTTTATTTTCTCTCGAATCAATTTCACTTGTTCGGTAATCTGTTGTAGCATTTCAGGCCCAAGGAGTACTGCTTCCCCATCATCGTACCAACAAATAGGAGTTTTGCACTTTCGTCCGTATAGAGCTTCAAAAGGAGCCATACCAATGCTGGCTTGGTAGCTGTTGTTGTAAGTAAATTCAATCAATGACAAACATTCCATCCAACTGCCTTGTTGCTCTATAATACACGCCCGGTGTAGATCTTCTAAAGTCTGAATGGTTCGTTCAGTCTGACCATCTATTTGAGGATGATAAGCTAAACTGAGCTTCAGCTTTGTCCCCAATGCTTCATGCAGACTTGTCCAAAATCGCGAGGTAAACCTCGGGTCTCTGTCTGATACAATACTGGAAGGAATTCCATGCAACCTTATTACTTCTTTAATATACAACTCTACTAGCTTCTCCATTTTATACTTCATATTCACCGGAATAAAATGAGCAGATTTGGTGAGCCGATCTACTATGACCCACACAGCATCGTGTCCACGACTAGTCTTGGGTAAACTAGATACAAAATCCATAGATATGCTCTCCCATTTCCATTCCGGAATTTCTAGTGGCTTTAATTCTCCTGATGGTCGCTGGTGTTCAGCCTTAGCCTTTTGACATGTCAAACATCTTGCTACATATTCAGCTATATCTTTCTTCATGCCATGCCACCAAAAACTTCTCTTCAAATCTTGATACATCTTAGTCATTCCTGGATGGAAACTAAGACGGCTTTTATGTGCTTCTTCCAAGATCTTAACTTTCAAATCATCTAAAGGTGGTACACATATCCTCCCCTTGAATCTAATTAACCCGATTGTGTCCTTCTTAAACTCCACATCCTTATCTCCCATTGCATCTAACACTTTTCCTTGCAGAAATGGGTCATCCAATGTACATACTTCTACCAGGAGTATATATATATATATATATATATATATATATATATATATATATATATATATATATACACTGAATAATACTTATATATATAATTATTCAAAATGTATCATTTAAAAAATTCTGGGTAGAAATTTCCAAGATGTCACAGGTAGACCTATTGTATAGAAATTTTGATGATTGTATATATGTGGCTGAAGCCACCCCAGTTGATACCTTTGCTCTGGATGTCACTATGTATTTTGCAAACTCCTATATTTTGGACAGTTTTAGATGATGAATGTAATTATGTTTAATCTTATTATTTAAAAATGAAGTGTTAACAAACTTTATTGAAAAGAGTTTGTCGACCGCATTTTATTATTTTTCACGTGACGACCTAAAATGATGGCTGGTATATTTTTCTTTTTGAAAGAGCAAAATAGTTTAGAGGTTATGAGTGATCAGAAAGAAATGACTCCGAATAGAGTTGTGAACTGGCTATTCAGGACTCTATAGCGATAATTTTCCTTCTAATTCAATTACCGTGAAAAGAGAGAGAAAAGAAAAGAAAAAAAAATTCCCATGGTTTCTGTTATTTAAATTATTACTATTAAACCAGTCATTATTTAGGGACGCCACAATTGGTGGTATCAGAGCAAAAGTTGGATTCTAGTGAACCTGTCCATGGTCTTACAATGTGAATGTTGTGTATCACTGAAACTTGGAAGTAGGTTTCGGGGAGTGACGTTAAGTCACAAATTGTGTGTAATTCTACTTTCTGTCTTAAGCAAGAATGTGTAATTGATTTAGTAGAATTGTTGTGTATATATATATATAGAGAGAGAGAGAAATAGGGATATTGTTGTAACTGTCATAGCCTATATGGTACACTCTCTCAGTAGAATTTCTTGGATACTAATAGTTTCCCTACAGGTTAGGTATGGCAGGACGTGGTAGGGATCAGAATTGTGATGTCCTAGACCGCATCACAACTTTGCTGGAAACTCTAGTGCAGGAACGTGATGTGGAGCCGGCAGAGTATCGGGGACTCATGGCTTTCCGTAAGAACCACCCGTCGAAGTTCAGTAGGGACTATGATCCGGAAGATGCTAGGCTATGGTTAGTGGAGACTGAGAAGATTTTTGAGGTGATGGGTTGTCTCGAGGAGCATAAGGTCCCTTATGCGACGTTCATGCTCCAAGGAGAAGCTGAGAACTGGTGGAAGTTCGTGAGACCTACATTTGCTGCACCTGGAGGCGTGATTCCTTGGAATGCCTTCAAGGACAAATTCCTGGAAAATTATTTCCCACGAGATCTCAGGAAGCGAAAGGCGATGGAATTTCTGGATTTGAAGCATGGAAACATGTCCGTTGGAGAATACACGGCCAAATTTAATGAACTTCTACAGTACTGGCCTCAATACCAAGACGCTCGGAACGAAGAAGACTTATGTGCTCAGTTTGAGAATGGGCTTCGACTGGAGATTCAACAGGCAGTTAGCTACATGCAGATCACGGATTTTAATCAACTGGTGACCAAGTGCAGAATATTTGAGGACAAGATGAAAGAGAGGCAAGCTAGAGGCTTTGGAGGACCACAGAGAAGCCATCCTTTTAGAGGAAACAGTAATAAGAGGATGAAGCCATATTCTAGCAACAAGGGGAAACAACCTATGACTACATCCAACATGAGCCAGTCAAGGGGGACTGGGGTACAGTGCTTTCAGTGCGGAGGACCGCATCTTAGGAGGAATTGCCCACAACTCCAGCAGACATAGGAGAATCATTGTTATATTTGTGGCAAGGTAGGCCATTATGCTCGAGAGTGTAGGGTGACTGGGAGACCGACGGTAACTGCCAATTCCAACACAGTCAATCGTGGGTCTACTAATCCCACAAGGAGCGGTAATGTTAGCAACAACAACACTAGTGGTGGAAGACCAAAGATACCCTCCCGGGTATTTGCTATGAGTGGATCAGAAGTTGCTGCCTCCGACGATTTGATACAGGGTAAGTGTTTGATTGCTGATAAACTACTAGATGTACTCTATGACTCGGGTGCCACACATTCGTTATTATCTCATGCATGTGTGGAGAGGTTGGGGTTATGTACGACGGAATTACCATATGATATGGTAGTGTCTACTCCGACTAAAAATTATCATTTTTCGTGCAACTAAAAATTTAACAAAACCAACCTCTGAACCACGCTCAGGGTTTCATTATGAGCATTTTGATATATATATTGCCTCCTTTCGAAAACGGTCCCCAACGAGTGCAGAGAAACGCGAGGAACTGGAACCAGAGAAGCAACACGCAAACCGAGGCAGGATTTTAGCATTCAAAAGGTCAAACTTTTCTCTCCTTGTGGCTGAGTATGAAGTCACCTCAAAGGGAAGAGGTGGGCCCCTTTTTGTTCCACTCAAAATGGGACAAATGGCAAGTGCTTTATGAGAAGAAAAAAATATAGGAAAAAGAAAATCATTTTTCTTAAAAAGCCACATTCTCTCTCTTCCTTCAGCAGAAAATTCAGAAGCTCTTCTTCGGACTCCCACGTTGCTTTTCTCTTCTTCTTCCTCTCCATTGAAGCCTCCATTAAAGCTCCAAACTTTGCTCACCATTTCTACTCCAAATTGCAAAAGAAAGCCATTTTCAGAGTCGTGAAGCGCACCTCTACGTTGTGAGACTTCGAATTTCAGGTTTGGGTAGACTTCTTCTCACATGAATTTCATGGGTATTGGGTTTTGGGGAGATATGATAGGTAGTTTTACTAGGTTAATGCCTTATGGTAGTTATTTGTGAAGAAATTTGTTGAAAGCATGCTAAACTTGACATGCTTGATGTGAGTCAAATTTACCCATTCTGTTTTAGGGTTTTATGATGATGCTTTGTGATGTTTGTGTGTTGAGATTGTTGATGTAAAATTGGTAAAGATGATGGGGAAAGTTAATTTAGGGCTAAATGTGAGAATGACAATGTTGTAGGTAGAAAAGTGTGAGATTCTGAGGGTTAGAGAAGCTAAATTTGGGGTTAGTGTAAATTGGAGTCTAAAGTGAGGTGATCCTAGTTTAAAATGTCAATTAGGACTTGTAGGAAAACTTGGGCAGAGCAAATGAGAAAAATGAGTGACAAATGTGAAAGCAAGAGTCATTTCTAGGGTAAATTGGGTGTTGAGGGGTCAAATCTTGAATCGGTGGAGTTTTCACCTTAAAACCAGTTTGAGCAAGTTTAAATTAATGTTATAGACTTTTTTGAGATGAGAGTTTACTCCAAAATTACCCCATTCTCATTTTCACTTCTCAAACCTTGAAAATCCATTAAATTGATGGGTTTTAGGTACCTAGATTTTGAATTGCCTTGGTATGAAGCTTGTTTTTGGTTGAAATATGATTTATACATGATTTAGGACTTGTAGGATCCAATTTGAGCAAAATTGGATGTGGGCAAGATGGATTTCAAAATCTGCCCTATTATGCAGAAAATTGCTGTCAAATTTGTGCAGCAGAATTTTTGTTCATGTGCAGAAAATGCTTGTGCATTGCTGGCTATTGGAAAGGTAGTACATATTGGGTTCTGGAAATTTTCTAGCAGATCCCAACGGTCAAATTGTAGATTTATGTACTAGGAACCTCCAGTGAAATTTTCAAGTCGATCCAATGGTTAACGAATCGGAATGAAGAGAATGTTACTGGAGTATTTGAGTAAGGAAAGCTGTAATATGTGAATGTGTTTTGGGCAGAGTTTTCTGCCTCTGCCCTATTTTCTTGGTTTAGGGTAGTTCATGATGTTTGGAAATTGAATTTCTTGGATATTGTGGAAGCTTGGAGGGGTTGATGGGGACCCGGTGCTGTGAGGAACGAGGATAAGGGCTACGTGGGAGTACGTGAGCTCAATTGAAGGTGGGCAACTGGGGATGGTGGGTTCATGTTTGATTTGTGAAAGTGGGTGAGTTGACTTGTGCCAACGCCCGATTGCCACCTAGTACCACATATGACGGGTACCCCATAATCCAACAAGCTTGAAGTGAGAAAGCGTGGAAGAGTCAGTCTTCCTACTTTTGTTTGTTGACCACAGAGTGGTACCTATTGATATGTCGCGGGGGTCAGGAGACCTTGGGGACGTCAGGTGGGGTGCTATTGCCCAAAACCAAGCTTGACCATTCCCGACCCAACCCGGGCATAGTCAGTCAGTGAGAACCTGTGACGTACCTAAACTGGCGAGCTCCTGACAGTCAATCAATAAAAGAACAAAGTCCACAAAGCAAGGAGACTAGTGTGGCGGCTGGCCAGCTATGAATCTTGAGTGGTATCTGGAATATGGCCTCTGGTAATCGATTACCAAGGGTGTGTAATCGATTACAAGGCTTAAAAATGGAGGCAGGATGTTAATATGGCCTCTGGTAATCGATTACCAAGGGAGTGTAATCGATTACAAGGCTTAAAAATGGAGACAGGATGTAAAAATGGTCTCTGGTAATCGATTACCAATCGTGTGTAATCGATTACACAGAGTAACAGGGCACTGGTAATCGATTACCAGTTGGGTGTAATCGATTACACAGAGAGATAGGACACTGGTAATCGATTACCATTTAGGTGTAATCGATTACACAGTGTAATTTGTAGGTTTCCATGTGCAGAAGCTGTGTAACTCGAGTTTGGGCACTGGTAATCGATTACATACTTTGGTATTCGATTACCAGAGTCGAAATCCCTTGAGAAGGATATTTTGACTACGCGTAGCCGTTATGGGGCGCATTGTATTGTTGTATGTAGTTAGATTTCTTATGAAAGAGTCTACCCTCTTTCTTTTATTTCTTGTAGATCGCGATGGCAGCGCAGTTAATCCATGATCGTGTGGTGATGGAGTGCCTAGAGGGAGTTTGGGAGACCCTCGAAGGCAATGAGAGGTGTCGATTATGTGGCACGATTCGACTCACTGCTACTTCATTAGTACATCCGGAGGAACCCGCACGCACGCTTCAGCAGCCTGTGGAGTGGATACTACCTACACCTACTCCATATCGACTAGTGGAGCCAGTTCAAGTGATAAAGGTGTCATCCTCTGAAGAAGACCCTGAAGAGGACCCAGAGGAGTTACCTCCTGAGCCTGCTGTGGATGCTCTTGACTTTTCAGAGGATGATGAGGACCCACTCCCTGATGTGGATTCTCCAGAGGATATCATGTCAGCATCTGAGGCAGACTCTACAGAGGAGAGCGGCCCTGGAGGGACAGCGAATAGTGAAGACTCTTCATCATAGCAGACGGCTCCTTAGACTAGGTTTACATACTTTTTGTGGGTAGGTGTATCTAGTTCAGACTGCTAGGTTTACTCTTTTGATTTTTGGATGGGTAGACCTATTGTATAGAAATTTTGATGATTGTATATATGTGGCTGAAGTCACCCCAGTTGATACCTTTGCTCTGGATGTCACTATGTATTTTGCAAACTCTCATATTTTGGACAGTTTTAGATAATGAATGTAATTATGTTTAATCTTATTATTTAAAAAGGAAGTGTTAACAAACTTTATTGAAAAGAGTTTATCGACCGCATTTTATTATTTTTCACGTGACGACCTAAAATGATGGCTGGTATATTTTTCTTTTTGAAAGAGCAAAATAGTTTAGAGGTTATGAGTGATCAGAAAGAAATGACTCCGAATAGAGTTGTGAACTGGCTATTCAAGACTCTATAGCGATAATTTTCCTTCTGAATTCAATTACCGTGAAAAGAGAGAGAAAAGAAAAAAAAATTTCCCATGATTTCTGTTATTTAAATTATTACTATTAAACCAGTCATTATTTAGGGACGCCACATGAACAACTGGTGAATCTTGAGAGATAGGTTGCTCTAGCTCTGATGTTGGTGCAGATGGCATGGAATCATCTGGTATGGGTACTGGAGATGGCTCTGGAATCTGGTTTGTGGAAGTCTCCTCCTCATGAGCCATGTGTACATGTGCATCAAAATAAAAGGGCTCAGGAGGAGTGAACTCATCCTCCCCCTCTACTGCTGATGTTGGCTCCTCTGGCTCAGGCTCCTAGGCTGCGGAAGCCCCACTCCCTCCAGAAGGAGAAGGCTAGGCTCTTGGCTAGGCCACCTGCGTGTCAAACTCATCCATGCTCATGATGGATGAAGCCATGAAGGCTTTGCATGATAATGGTTTGCCCCCTATGTATGCTCTGGAGCATGGAATGAAGCATCTGTGGTGTAAATAAAAAATCCAAGGGTCCAAAAGATAAAGGAGCTAGAAGTGGTATCTGAGCAGATGGAGCAAGAATGGCTAGAGTCTGTGCTGGAGTCGAAATGGGAGGTGCTGGAGCTGTGGAAGAAGAATGAGTTGTTGTCTTTGGTGTTGTTGAAGTAGTAGGGACCTCTGATCTCTTACCCCTAGCCTTCCTTGGCCCTCTAAATGTCACTGTTGGATCATCTAGATTCCAATAGTTCTTCTTAATGTATGCCAAGTTAATGGTAGGGCTCAGGCTCTCCAGGGATCTAGAATCTGATTAGACTCCTCTAGCCTTGCACAGAGCTGTGATCAAAGCAGGGAATCCAAGTCTGGATGAATCATGTTGTGTGGTAAGAGAAATCTGGTGGGAGATGAGGTATCCCACATTCATATCCATCTTCATAATGATTCCATAGATTAACTTGGCTCTGTCTAATGTGACATCAGATGTGTGGGAGGTAGGAATTAAGTTAGAAAAGGAAAGAACACTCCATGTCTGAGCTAAAGTGGTCATGTTCTTCCTTAATATCTTCAAAGGCTGACCATCAACGTTTAGCTCGAATCCCCTCCCTAGGATACAAAGCTTAACAGCCAACTCCTGAGGATCAGGCCTCAGGAGTGCAAACCTGAAATAAGAACAAAGATTCTCCCCCTATTCCAGAATTACAAGGGTCTTCAGGAAGGTGTTTAAAGTATCTTCATCAAATTTGATTAGATGACCTCTGACCCTCACTTGCTTAGGTGACTTGTCTTTCGGGTCGTAGAGGTTTGCATAAAATTCCTTCACAATGGCAACATCAATGCTGCCGTCAGCAAAACTAGTCAGCTCCTCATCCAGTGTCTTTTTTCGAGTTCCTCCTTGAACTCATTGAACTCAGTATAATATACTACTACATTTCTCTCTGGTAGTAGTTTCCTCGGCACAATTATAACAATATATCTCTCCCAAGCTTCTTGAGAGGTGAACCTAGACCGATCATATCTGACTTGGGAAGGTGTAGAATGAGCCTTTCTTTTCTTATATGCCATCTACAAAATATAAGATAAAACACAAGAGATTAGCACAAGATATTTTCAACAAAAACAAAAATAAAATTGAAATTGTGACTGGGCACTTAGCGCGCCTTATGAAATTTATTCATGGGCTAAGCGCAGCAGACTTGCGCTTAGCCTAAAGACACAAAAATATTTTTCTGCAGATTAGGCTTAGCGCAGCAAGCTGGGCTTAGCCTAAGTCTACAATTTTCAAAATAGAAGAGAGTCTGGGCTTAGCACAGCATGGCACGCTTAGCTCAGCCTCACCAGAATGACACTCAGGCTTAGCGCACATGGCGTGCTTAGCCTAACTACAAAAACTCAAAAACAGTGAGAGAGTTGAGCTTAGCACAGCAGGGCACGCTTAGCTCAACCTCCTCGACACACAACAAGGGCTTAGCGCAGTAGCTGCACTTAGCCTTATTCAAAGGACTGACTACAGAAGCAAAGTGGTGCTTAGCTTGACAGGCCAGGCTTAGCGCTGAACAAAAATTTCAAAAATCTGAATGTCTGAACACTAGGCCCGCTTAGCGCATAGACACGCTTAGTGGGTTCATCACTTTCGTTCATCAGCAGGGATGAATGCGCTTAGCGCGACATGGTCCGCTTAGCGCGATCATCTGGAAATCCAAAATTTTAACAGTTGCGATGAACAGGCTAAGCGCAGCAGGTGCGCTTAGCCCGTTCATCGCGATTTCCAAACAGAACCACAGGGGTTTTCACCCCTTTCAGCCACATTGCCCCTAATGGGCTTCTAAAATACTTAAAATCCTAAAATGGCTAACCCTAAAGCTAAAAACCCTAACTTAACAACATTACTAACTAAGAAAGCAAGAAATCATCTATCCTATGGTTTGAAGAATGAAAAATAAAAATGGAAATGTACTCACTTGGATTGTGATTGGAATGCAGAATGAAACAAGGAAGATGCAGACAATCAGTACAAACACACAGTAGAAATGCACAAATGCTCAAGGGTAGCAAAGGCAGAGGCTAATGATTTTTGGGTAATACCCAAATGCCTCTACCTTTGGTTTTTAAAAACTGAAATTCGTATGGTACGCTTAGCGCAGAGCTGCGCTTAGCGTGCCCACGTGTCGTTTGAGTTTAAAATCCAAGCACTTAGCCTAACCTCGCACTAAGCCCAACTTGAAGTTGCAAATTCCAGTGAGCATCCGGGGCTTAGCGCAGCAGGTTGCGCTTAGCGCTTTCTGCAACACAAAATTTTCTGCAATATGCGCTTAGCCTGAGATGTAAGGCTTAGCGTGCCATCAAGCTTCAACTTACAGAGAGTAGTTCAGGCTTAGCGTAACAGGCGCGCTAAGCGCATTTCCAGGAATTCAAAAATAGCAAGAGATTGGGGCTTAGTGCATCCTGCCCCGCTAAGCCCAGCTTAAAAGCTCAAATTACAGAATAGATCTGGGGCTTAGCTCAGGATAACGCATTTAGCGCTGCTACAATAAAATTTTTCCAGAGAAGAAGTGGCGCTTAGTGCATCATCCACGCTAAGCCCACTAATTAAGATTCAATTACAGTGAAGATGTTGGGCTTAGCGCAGTGATGTGCGCTTAGCTGAACTATTTAGCCAACCAAACAGGGGTCTCTACGCTTAGCGCAAGCAAGCTCGAGCTTAGCGCGTGAAGACTGAGCGCTTAGCACAAGGTTTGTGCTTAGCGGATAGATGTTAGTCGATGAATACGACTAACTTTTGTGTATAAAACCTGTGTATCTTGTATCAAACTTTCCCAATTTATGGTTGTTTTGTAATACTATAAGTACTTTTTGTTAAATATAGGTAATAGATAATTTATACTTTTGTTTTGTGCGTTTAATAATCAATTTCTGTCAATTTCAGGTTAAATAGGCAACTTTGGCAAAGTGCTGTTTTTCACTCTTTCGCTAAGCCAAGCTGCTGGCTTAGCGAGAATTCGCTAAGCGCAACCTTCAATGGCTAAGCGCAAGGAAGAATCCCAAAGAAGATGAGTTGTCAAGTTCGCTAAGCGCACCGCTCCAGGTCATCAAGCGCACCGCTTCAGCTCATCCGTTAAGCGTAACAAGCCCACTAAGCCAAAATCCACTTATGCGCGCTAAGCGATCCAGATCTGCGCTAAGCGCACGAGCACGAACAAGGCCACCTATTTAAGACTGAAATCAGATTTGCAAAGGGAGTTTGGCACTTTTCTTGAAAAGCTCTGCATGTACGAAGGTTCTAGAGAGAGAAAGGTTCAAGTTCCAGAGAGTTCTGAGAGATTTTGCTGTGTGAAGATCTGCACAGACGCGAGTTAGAAGTGGAAGCCGTTCTGAGAGCTTGAGATGAGTTTGTGAGTGATTATGAGATCCTAGAGGTGAAGGAGACATCCTCACCACTTGTGTTTTTTGCAGTCTTTCATCTTGTTCTTCTCTTTGTTGTAAAGGAGGTTTCCAGACTATGGAAAGCTAAATCCTCTGTTGGATCTTTCCTGTAGGTACCTGATGTAAATATATTTCTATCTATGTAATGATGTTTTATGTGTTCTCTGTGCTATCTGCTTTTCATTCCAGTGTGCTTTTACCTTGATCACGTACATGCATGCTTTGTTAAGGTCATTCAACAGTGGAAACTGGTCTGATTCTAAAGTCCTTGATAGTACGGGACTAAGTTGTTGTGCTATCACGAGGAATCGGGGTACAAGAACTTAGTTGTGTATGTGTGTCTTAATGCGGTCTTGGTTGAGTTTAGTCTTACAAGAGGAATCTGCGGATGAGGCTTGATCAGGACAAGGCTGGGCTATCATGAGGAATCGGGGTCTAGCAGTCCAGGAGACAACATAGGAATGCATGAGCATTGTTAAATAGAGAACATCTTTTTTAGCATTAGGAACCTATGAGGAAGACCAACGCATTCTCTACTTGTTTTTACACAATATTTCTCTTGTGTGATTTTCTTTCTTTTTGCCTAGATAGTTTAAATACATGTTCATAACCACAGTCATATTTTCATACCAGATGCCTATTTATCGAAATAGCTTGCCAGATAACACAAGTTCCCCAAGAGTTTGATACTCCGTTCTTACTGTTTTATACTACTTGTACAATCCGGTACACTTGCCGGTTGCGAACAATAGACAATTGCAAAAAAAATTTAAGTCTTGTTTTGTCTATCTCTTCGCACAAGCTTAAAACCCCTTGTTCATTACTAAACAAGCTGAAATTAATCACAATCACAAGCAAGGTATCCTAACTACATGCAAGAGATAAGAATGAAAAATAGAAAAGGGAAAGAAAAGTTGGGTTGCCTCCCAGTAAGCGCTCTTTTAACGTCACTAGCTTGATGCATCATCCTGTTATCCAGGGTCCAACAAAGTTCCTACTTCAAGGACCTTCTTCTCGGGTCTCCTTTCCTCCATCTCATGCACTTTCAGACAGACATTTTGGCTGGGTGGATCTTTGTCCTCATGGAACAAATCAAAGCTGATCTTTTGATCTTCTATGCCCATCTGCAACATCTTCTTTCCCATGTCTACCACGCAGCTTGCAGTAGACATGAATGGATGGCCAAGAATGAGAGGAATGTTAGCATCCTCTTCTATATCTATGAGAACGATATCAGCTGGAAATATAAGGTGCTTAACCTTCACCAAAACATCTTCAATGACTCCATATGGCCTTGTGATGGAGCGGTCAACTAACTGGAGGGTCATGCGTGTGGACATTATCTCTATCTCTCCAAGTCGCCAACACATGGATAGAGGCATTAAATTGATACTGGCTCCGAAGTCTATGAGAGCTTTGCCTATAGCAACCTCGCCGATAAAACACGGTATCGTGAAAACTCCAGGATCTTTGTGTTTGGGTGGAAGAATGCGTTGAATGACAGCACTACAATTACCTTCCACAACAATTTTGTCACTATGAATGTACCGGTTCTTCTTGGTTAGCATATCCTTCAAAATTTTGGCATAAAGGGGCATTTTCTGAAGTGCTTCTCCAAAAGGCAAAGTAATTTCCAGTTTCTTGAAGATATCAAGAAATCTGGCCAAATGTCCCTCTTTATGTTTCTGGGAGGGTACCAATGAATAAGGTACCTCCTTGCATTCAATAGAAGTAGCCTCTTTCTTATTTTCTATGTTGGCCTCACTCTTGCCCTTTTTCTTCTCAATCTAAACAACCTTCTCTTTTTGTTTTTCATTTTTCAACTTTTTTTCTTTTTCTTCTTCTTCTTCTTTTATTTCTTTTTCTTCTTCTTCCTTCTTCTTTATTCTATCTAGATAGTCTCTTATTGGTGTCTCTTCTTCTTCATCACCTTCTGCTTCCTCAACAATTTCTTCAAGTTCAACTAAATCATCAACCGGTTCCAGTGCCAGTTCTCAGCCAGCTGTTGTTTAAATCCCTCTGCCTTCTGATCAGCTTTACTTTCCTCAGCTTGAATCGCCATTCTGCTTCTAGTCATCACAGCTTTGCACTCTTCCTTAGGATTTTTCTCTGTGTTTGTTGTAAAGCTGCTGGATGGTCTTTCAGCTAACTGCTTTGCAAGCTGGCCCACCTGAACTTCAAGATTCTTAATTGCAGACTCCGTGCTCTTTTGGTTAGACATTGACACTTGCATGAATTGAGCTAGAGTCTCTTCCAACTTTGTGGTTCGGTCATAGAGACTTGGCATCTGTTGTTGTGGCCTTGTAGATGAACCACCTTGGTCTCTGTTGAATTGGTTACCAGGGTGATTTTGCCACTGTCTCTGCTGTTGATATTGCTGGTTGTTTTGAAATCCTGGAAATCCACTTGTATTGAAATTGCCTATGGGCTGATTCCCCATATAATTGACTTCATGTGCAATTTGCTCTTCATTAGGGATACAACATCCATATTCATGAGCTCCACCACAAATTATACATCCTGCAACCTGCAAAATAGAAGAATGTGAAGTTTGTGCAGAATGAAGCTGAGTTGGCAACTTACTGAGTGTTTTTGTTAATGCCTCTAGTTGCTTGGATAGCAACTTGTTTTGTGCCAACAAAGCATCCTGTGAGGTTAGCTCCAATAAGCTCTTCTTGGTAGGAATGTGGGCTCGGTCTCTCAGAATGGCAATGTCACTAGCATCCATGCTTTCAATCAAGTCCATTGCTTCCATGGGGGTCTTCATTTTGATCTTACCCCCAGCTGAAGCATCCAAGAGATGCTTAGATTGTGGTCTCAATCCATCTATAAATATGTTGAGCTATATTGGTTCTGAAAAACTGTGAGTGGGAGTCTTCCGCAATAAACCTCTAAATCTTTCAAGTGCCTCACTTAATGATTCATCTGGAAATTGGTGAAAGGAAGAGATGGTAGCTTTGCCTTCTACAGTCCTTGATTTAGGGAAGTACTTCTTCAAGAAATTTTCTACTACTTCATCCCATGACTTCAAACTATTTCCTTTAAAAGAATGAAGTCATCTCTTAGCTTCTCCAGCTAAAGAAAATGAGAACAGACTCAACCTGATTGAATCTGCAGGCACACCCGCCAGCCTAATAGTATTGCATATCTCTATGTAGGTGGCCAAGTGAGCATAAGGGTCTTCATTGGGTAGACTATGAAACAAATTATTTTGAATCAGTTGCATCAAAGAAGGAGGATAAGTGATTGTCTGAGCTTGAACTTTTGGCTGTGCAATACTAGTGAAAAATTTGTGGCACAGTAGAACTTGAATAATCTTCCAGGGTTACTCTTCTTGGCTCTTCAGCCATGGTTAGGTTTTCAATAGGTTCTATATGAGAATGCCCTGCAATAGGAAAACTAGAAGCTGCCTCAGAAGATCGAGGATCTTCTTCTAGAGTTGCTGCTGCTTCTAAATCCTACAAAAAAAATTTGATTCTCTTTGAATTACGCCTTCTACAAGTGGCGTTAATCTCCAAATCAATGGGTATCAAATCACCTGCAGTAGATCTTCTTTGCATACAAGAAAACAGAATAGCAATTATCCAATTCAAAAGAACAATGAATGTATAGTAACTAAAATATGAACAAAAAGAATCAATGAATCAAAGAGATAAATATAAAGTAATGCCATAAAACTGAACTAAACTCTTTTAATGAATCTAGATTCCCTGGCAACGGCGCCATAAATACTTTGTTGGATTTCCCCTGCAGTTACTTTTTGGTTCGATTTTTCTTTATACAAATATGTTCAAGGGAAATCCGATTCGCCGGAAAGCGCACTGGATCGTTAAGTATTTAAAATTAAAACAAATGAATCCGAGTATTGAACACAGGGAACTAGTATTAGACAGGGTTAAATTCATAAATAAGGCATTGTTGAAAGAAACATTTATAATTGATGGTTTAGACAAAATTAAACTAAGTATAGGCTAAAAACAGTAAAAAATGCAAGTAAAATTGACAATAGTAGGTAAAAGTGTTGGGTCTTTCTAATAAAAAAGCTGATGTATATAAAGATGTTTCTCTAATCAATCATGCTTTTGTATTTTATATTGTAGCCTAAATTACAAAACCTCGATCCCTAGTTAGGCTGAACCAGTCCAAGCTTCGTCCTCAGATCCCTCTTGTTGGACTAGGCTTAATTTAGACAGCCCTTATAGGTTTAGACTAACTTAAACTAAGCTTCGTCCGCAGATCCCTTATTTAAGACTAGGCTCAGCTTAAATAGCTTACGAAAGTTTAGACTAATTTAGCCTAAGCTTCGTCCGCAGATCCCTCATTTAAGACTAGGCTTAGATCAAACAGCATTATTGTAATAGCATATTTGAAACCAAAACTTAATCCTCAGATCCCTCATTTAAGACTAAGTTTCAATCTTGCTTCAACCAAGTTCTAAGGCAACAATACATTTCTCAATGCTAAAGTCCCCTAACTATGCACACAAATGGGTGATCAGACCAAGAGCATACAGAATTTAAGCACTAAAAGAAGCATTGAACACAATAAACATAACCAATTAGATATTAAAGGAATTACATCAGTTCTTCTTTACAAATCCCCAACAAGGGTGTTTAGCTAGCCATTATAGAAAAACCCTAACAATAATGAGATTAAAAGTAGAGAATAATTGCTCCTTACACAAGAAGGGGGATCCCTCCTCCTCTTCTCAGCATGCGCTTAGCGCACTGATCTCATGCTTAGCGCGGGGCCTAGATATTGATGCTCTACCAAATTCTTCTGTCGCGCTAAGCATGCTTAGCCCAACTGATGAGCTGAGCTCAACTGTCACTTTTAGCACTTCATGACTTAGCCTCTTTTTAACCTGAAATTGCACATATTTCATCATTAAATCTAACGGAAATATTCTAGAGATAGCCTTAACAATAAAAAAAGATTTATTTACAAACTACTACAAAATAACCATAAATTAGGGAACTATACAAGTTTTGGAAAATGTTTTCTATACAAAAGTTAGTCGTATAAGACGACTAGCAGGGACTTCCCCCAGATTTGGGGAGAATGGTGGAACAGGAAGAAAGAGAGATGAAGTCGTATCAAGAGGAGACAGAGGTCGTGAATTTGGGCACTGGTGGAGAGAAAAATGAGGTCAAGATTGAGACTTGTGTGTCCATGAACATCCGAGATGAGTAGTGGCTCTGTTGCGAGACTACCAAGACATCTTCGCTTGGTCTTACTAGGATATGCCTGGTTTGAGCTTAGAAATTGTGCAACACAAGCTACCTTTGAATCCCGAGTGCTCCACAGTGAAGCAAAAATTGAGGAGAATAAAACCTGAGATGTCTCAAAAGATAAAGGAGGAAGTGAAGAAACAATTCGATGCAGGTTTTTTGGTTGTTGCCCTGTACCCAGAATGGGTCGCCAATATCATGTGAGTCCTAAAAATGGATGGGAAGGTGCGAATGTGTGTGGACTATTGAGATCTAAACCGAGCCAGTCTAAAGGATAATTTTCCTTTATCGCGCATCGACGTTCTCTTGGATAACATAGCCAGTTTTGCCCTATTTTCTTTCATGGATGGATTTTCAGGTTATAACCAAATAAAGATGGCACTAGAGGATATGGAAAAGACAACTTTCATTACTCTATGGGGAACCTTTTGCTATAAGGTGATGTTGTTTGGGCTGAAGAATGTTGGGGCAACCTACCAGTGGACCATGGTGGCATTATTCCATGACATGATGCACAAGGAGATTGAGGTCTACGTGGATGACATGATCATGAAATCAAGAACGGAGGAGGCTGAACTACATTGCAAGATTCATATCACAGTTAATTTCCACTTGCGAGCCTCTTTTCAGATTGTTGCGTAAGAATCAGTCTGTCAAATGGGATGATGATTTTCAAGTAGTGTTTGAGAGAATTAATTGATGTTTGATGAATCCTCCTGTGCTCATGCCACTGGTGTCTGGGAAACCTCTTATTCTATACATGACAGTGTTAGATGAGTCAATGGGATGTGTGTTGGGACAACACAATGAATCAATAAAAATGGAACGAGCCATCTATTACTTGAGCAAGAAATTCACAACATGCCAGATGAACTACGCGTTGCTAGAAAGGACATATTGTGCCTTGGCGTGGGTAGCTCATTGTTTGAGGCAATATATGTTGAGTTACACTACTTGGTTGGTGTCCAAAATGGATCCCATTAAGTACATCTTCGTAAAGCCTGCTCTTACTAGAAGAATAGCTCGGTGGCAGGTTTTGTTGTCGGAATTCGATATCGTCTATGTCACTCAAAAGGCAATAAAAGGGAGCGCCTTGGTAGCTTAACAACCCATAAATGATTATCAGCTTATGCATCCAGAATTCCCTAACAAGGATATTATGGCCTTGTTTGAGGAGGAGGTTGAAGATGAAGATAGAGATAAGTGGGTTGTGTGGTTTGATGGTGCGTCTAATGCATTGGGTCATGGAATTGGGGCAGTGTTGGTTTCGTCGGACAAACAATGTTTGCCTTTCACGGCTAAGTTGTGTTTCGACTATACAAACAATATGGCAGAGTACGAGGCATGCACCCTAGGGATCCAAACAGCAATTAACTTTAGGGTCAAGTTGCTCAAAGTATGCGGGGACTCGACATTGGTAATTCATCAGTTAAAAAGTGAATGGGAGGCTAGAGACCACAAGTTGGTGCCTTACCAGGCTTACATCAAGGAATTGATGGAACTCTTTGATGATATATCACTTCATCACATTCCTAGAGAGGAAAACCAAATGGCTGACGCTCTTGCCACTCTATCATCCATGTTCAAAGTAGGCCCTCACGGAGATTTGCCATGCATCGACATCAAATGTCGTGTTGAGCCTACACACTGTTGTTTGATAGAAGAAGAGAATGATGGTAAACCTTAGTACTTCGATATCAAACGATACATTAAGGACAAGGAATACCCACCTGAGGCCTCTGACAATGATAAGAAGACGTTACGGAGGATGGCGGCCAACTTCCTCCTGGGTGAGGATGTCTTGTATAAAAGAAACCATGATATGGTATTATTGTGATGTGTGAATGTGAAGGAGGCCGACCAGATATTATTGGAGGTGCATGAGGGATCCTTGGGTACCCATGCCAATGGACATGCCATGGCCCAAAAGATTATGAGGGCAGGATATTACTAGCTCACTATGGAGAACGATTGTTGTATTCACGTGATGAAATGCCATAAATGCCAGACCTTCGCTGATAATGTTAATGCTCCACCTGTACTGTTGAATGTGTTGGCAACACCGTGGTTGTTCTCAATGTGGGGCATAGACGTGATTGGGGCCATCGAACCCAAGGCTTCAAATGGGCATCGCTTCATCTTAGTCGCCATTGATTACTTCACCAAATGGGTGGAAGCAACGTCATGCTAATGTGACTAGGAATGTGGTGATTAAATTCATTAAGAAGGAAATAATTTGTAGATATGGGCTGCCCAGAAAGATCATCACTGATAATGCCACCAATTTAAACAACAAGATGATGAAGGAAATGTGTGAGGATTTCAAAATCCAACACCATAATTCAACGCCTTATCGGCCCAAGATAAATGGGGCAATTGAGGCTGCAAATAAGAACATCAAGAAGATCATTCAGAAGATGACCGTATCCTACAAGGATTGACACGAGATGTTATCCTTCGCATTACATGGTTATCATACTTTTGTACACACATCTACTAGGGCAACCCCATTCTCTTTGGTGTACGGGATGGAAGTTGTGCTCCCGTTAAAGGTGGAGATTCCTTCTTTGAGAATTCTAGCAGAGTCGGGATTTGAAGAAGCAGAATAGGCCCAGGCACGTTTTGACCAATTAAATCTTATTGAGGGAAAGAGATTGGCTGCCATGAGCCATGGACAACTATACTAGAGCAGAGCGAAAAACGCTTTTGACAAAAGAGTATGAATTTAACGAATTTGTGACTCTTGAATATCAAACTGATTTATTAATTTTTTATATGGTATTCTATCTTTCTTTGACAAATAAGACAACAATCTTTTTCGTTTTCCCAAAATTTTACATAAACCTCTTTGAGATAAATAGTCTTTTCGATGCAATTCAAAATGTGAAGTAAGTCTTTGTATTCTATTGGTAAATTTGAATATTTGAAATTCAACTGATCTTGAGTTTTTTCTTTTTTTTCTTGTGAAATAACACGCAGGTTTAGAAGGATCATCGAGGCAAATAGGCCCCAAACTATGAAGGACCATTTGTGGTGAAGAAGGCTTTTTCGTGAGGAGCATTGTTGCTCATGAATATGGATGATGAAGAGCTACCTTCGCCTGTGAATTTTGATGTCGTCAAGCGATATTATGCATAATACTTGGGGCAATTCAAGAGCTCAACCAGGGCCTCCTCGAGGACTCATTAGGATCTTCACATCTTAGGCTATTGTTGTAACAGTAATCGCAATGCTAACGAATATAGATTGATGATTTGTATCTCTCCCTCTAGTTTTGTGTCCTTTTGCACTTTTTTATTGTCATTGGGCATGAATATACACTCTCATTTTTGCTCACTCACATGACCAGCACTCCAAAGCCAATGGTCGAATCTGCCCGATCAAAAGTTGCAGATTTGACACATTCAGTAGAGGTGCCGTAAGCATGCGACTGCATCTTATCATCTAAGTGTTTTGGAAAGAAAGAGTGAATGAAGAGTCATTTTGGGTTATGGTCGATGCCACACCAACTTGCATAAACCTAGGAGCAAATGGGAAAGACAATACGAGCATTTCATAGTATTTTAAACATTTGCATGTTAACATTCTCTTTGTCAAGGCATTAGAGCAGGTGCCAACAAGTGTTAAGTCCATGATCGGATTTGCTCATGGTCTAAGAAAAGAATTAGGAGGGATGAGATGGCGAGGCATCGACTACAACCACGCATCGGGCTAAAGACGTTAAAGAAGCGCTCCTAGGAGGCAACCTAGTATCTCTAAACTTTGCTCTTTAATTTTATGTTTTATAGTTGATATTGTTCAATTTTCTTTTTGAATTATTTCATGAATTCGCATAGGATTTATAGGTAATTATAAAGCTTATTAAATGATTATAACCCTTTCTTTGCAAAAAAAAAACCTTTTTTAAAAAAAATAAATAAAATTATTTTAACTCGCTTGGGCGAGTGATTAGCTCACCTGGGCGAGTGTACGCTGAAGATAAAAATAGGAGGAAGGGGTGAAATTAGATTTCACCCCATTTTCTCCAAGAACTTCAAAAGCTTCATCACTCAACCCACGGGACCTCCATTGTGGCAGGAGCTTTGAGCCTTTTTTGTGCACATTTGCCTCAAACTTTTTGCATTCCTTTCATCTCATCCAAATGGCCCTGAAGAAACTTGTTGCTAAGAGAGCTAGAAAGGCCACTGCAGGGGAAGGATCCAGTGCACCCTACAAGCAAAAATTGAGTTCGATAGGCACCGCTTCCGAAGTGAGGAGCATCAGTGTCGTTTTAAGGTGATTAAAGATTGGTCTTTTCTCAAAGAAAAACGGGTCCAGCTAGCAGAGGGAGAGTATATGGAATTCCAAGACGAAGTTGCCAGGAGGCATTGGACACAACTGACAGAGCCTATGGCAAAGTATGATCCCGAAGTAGTCATGGAGTTTTACGCAAACGCCTGGCCCACTGAAGAAGGAGTCTTGGACAAGTGCTCCTGGGTGCGGGGCCAATGGATCCCATATGACACAGATGCTATCAACCAATTCTTGGGGCATCCATTCGTCTTAGAAGAAGGACAGCGATGCGAGTAGGCTGAGAGAATAAGTCAATTTTCAGGTTTTGATGAAGAGGCCATAGGTCAACTACTTTGCTCTCCGGGACATGATTTTTCACGGAGCGAGCAGGGAGGCGGGTATGGATCATGCACATTAGCATGACCACTCTGACTCAAATCTAGATGATGTGCCTGCTCAGTAACACCTTCCCAGTGACCATAACTCTGATCTCCCTCTACCCAAATGTTAGTTGGTCTACAGTATCATGACCCATATCAGTGTTCATGTGGCATAGCTTATCTCAGATGCCATCCACCAGTTCATAGGTATTGCACCTCTAACACACCCAGTAGACCCAGATAAGTCCAACAGGGCACTGGGATTTTCAACATTGATCATAGGTCTCTGCCAATTCTATGAAGTACCAGTCGCATCAACAAAGCTCATCCGACCTCCCATTAACAGGACATTCATTGAGAAATATTCATGCCGAGGCAGGTACAACAGTCGGGGCAAGACCAACAGCAGTAGCCAGCCATAGACACACCACCACCGCCTCCACATCAGCCACCATCTCTAGAGTCCATCTCAGCTCACATGCAAAGGATGGAGCTCCATATGCTCGTGTACATGCATCATTTGGCTGACCAGCAGGCAGCAAACCATAAGGGCCAGATGCAGTTCAATGACAACTTCTATTAGTATACACTGCACCAGCATCGCTAGGACCCTAACCCTTACCCATGGCCTACTCCCGAGCAGTTCAGAGCCACTGTCGCATGACCTGGGGATAGGCCTAATTTTTTGGAGGAGGCATGTCCTACATATGCTCAAGGAGATGCCTAAGGGGACGAAGGTGGAGTTGAGGATGATGGAGATATGGTAGATTTGCTTGATTTCTTCGTTGAAGGAGGATGAGCTAGCCAACCGCATTCTTCTAAATTTGTGAACTTGTCTTTATCTTATTTATTGCTTTGTTATGTTATTTTGTTGTGATGATTGTTTAAAAAAGAAAATTTATGCATGGTTTATTTTTTATTTATTTTTGTGCGTGCTCTGATGTTTGATGCTGTAGTTTTGGATTATAACTTTGTCCAGGATACCAACCTTTTTCTTAAAACTAACGTGCTTTTGAAAGAAACAACCACCAGTGCCCTTCGAAAATTTTGTAGATCAAAACACAACAAAAAGGGTTTTTGAAAAAAAAATGTGTATCTTGAGGATGAGAATAATGAAGGACTTTCTCGAATACCAAAATGGACTCAGATGTTTTGCATGGACTTGATAAAAAAAACAATTGTTGAAACACGAATTTGATCTGAATATGGAAATAAGCCCTAAGCTTTAGTGACTGTGTGACCATAAATTTTATATTGAGTGTCTGCATGGATATGTTCTACGATTGGTTTTGCATGAATTTCTAATTGTCATAACATATGATTCATGGAAGTGATCTGGGCATTCTTTATTTCTAATCCATTGTCCAAACAACTTTCCCAATATATATTATTTTTTCCATTTGCAAGCCCTTTGAGCCAGACACTTGATTATTATTTGAACACTAACCTAGGATGAAAGTTTCCTACCTTACCTTAGGATAGGAGAGCAAGGGTGTTTTCAAAGGAGATTTATATCATTTTTGTGGCTAGTCATGGATTTTGAAGGAAGTTAGATATTTATCAAGAAAGAAAGGAAGAAAAGAAAAAAAATCAATCAAAAATGGAAAAGAGAAAAAAAGGAAAATAGAAAAGAAAAACAAATTCTTTGGAATAAACAAGTATCTGAACCATGTACAAAGTTGTTGAAAAGAGTAAAAAGGAAGGAAAATAATAGTAACTAGGTCAAGGCATGAAAGGATAGGAAGTGATCGCTCATTTAAGTTACTAGCCAAATCTTTATGTCTGCTCTCCTATTCATAAAAAAACCCAAAGCAACCAAAAGTCAAAATTTCCTACAAGTCCAACCTTAAAAAGACCCATTGATTCGTGATGATTATGCGCATTACCCCTTGATTTGATGGGAAATGACTTGCAAAATCAATTTATGACATATTTGTGATTTGGAATCGAGAGGAGACACTTGCCTGTCTAAGAGATTTGATACACCTTTGAGTGATTTTCCTCTATCTAATTGAATTCAGTGTTTCTTCTAATGTTTCTTTAGAAACGAATGAAAAATGTCTTAATCTCATTCTTGGTTATGAGAAATTCTATCTTTGTGCTTTCATTCCTCATTTGTCGCATTATTCTTTGGAAAATGTGTGTTTTGATTGGTTTGGGGGTTTGGTTTCATCACCAAACATGTTATCATTTAGTGAAAGTTTTCAGAGACTTCAATGTCTTCTATCTTTTACATTTCAGAGACTCCAATGTCTTCTGTCTTTTATATTTTTAGAGACTTCAATGTCTTCAGTCTGTTACATTTCAAATACTTCAATATCTTTTGTCTTTTACATTTCAAAGACTTCAATGTCTTTAGTCTTTTACATTTCAAAGACTTTAATGTCTTCAGTATTTTACATTTCAAAGACTTCAAAGTCTTTTGTCTTTTACATTTTCAAAGACTTCAATGTCTTCTGTCTTTTACATTTTCAAAGACTTCAATGTCTTTTATCTTTTACATTTCAAAGACTTCAATGCCTTCAGTCTTTTACATTTCAAAGACTCCAATGTCTTCAGTCTTTTACATTTCAAAGACTTTAATGTCTTCAGTCTATTACATTTCAAAGACTTCAATGTCTTTAGTATTTTACATTTTGTAAGACTTTAGGGCTAAGCATCAGCTCGCCTGGGCGAGCTTCGACCGCCCCAGAATGGCTTTTTTCCTATAAATAGGTGTGTTGAGGGGGGGGGTTAAAAGGTTCCAAGGTTCATGAGTTGAGAGAATTGAGAGAAAAGAAGTAGAAAGAGAGAAAGAAAAAGAAGAAACGAAGTCAAAACGCTACTGAATCGCGACCGTGATCATTCCCTACATCGTTCTCTTGTTCCGCGTTCCTTGTGCAACAGTCGGTTAGTTTTGGTTTTAAGGGTTGAATATAATCTATGTACCCTTAGGGGTCCCCTCTGTTATTGTGTGCATATTCATCTTCTCCATTTATCATCAGTGATCTCTTTTTTATTTGTAAAGTTTAATCCTAACCGATCACTAGTGCCGTAAAAAACTTTGTTGTCTTAAAAAGATTGAAAGCTAATAAATAAAAACCAAAATAAAAAAAAACCAACTCATAACTAACTTTTCTCCGCCAAATATCACTTGAGATCATTTCAAGGTCCAACTCCTTAATGACCTTTTTGTTTGTAATTAAAATGAATATTTCAAAAGCATAAAACCAACTCAACACACAAACTTTCTCGCTTTAAAGAACTACGTAGGTCTGAATTCCTCATCGCACCTGACGATACGTAGGAGCAGGGACAAGCCCCTTGTCGGCCCCAAAAAAATAAAAATATAAAAAAGGGAAAATAAATAATATTGAACTCACGTTGTGCACACTAGATTAAAGGTTGTCGTCCCTTGTGATGGGCGCGTGGGGTGCTAATACCTTCCCTATGTGTAAACAACTCTCGAACCCTTATTTTCAAAATTCGCATATCTCTTTTGGTTTTTTTTCTAATGTTTTCCTTAAATAAACATTGGTTGCGACTCCCATGCGTTTTCTTTTTAGAGGACGCACCATTTTGCTTTTTCGCCCGCACGCCCGTCGTAGGGTAGGTTGCAACAGGATCAAATGGACATTTTCTACAACATCCCATTTATATAAAGTTTTGCGTGTGAGTTTTGCAATAATGATAACCATCACCATTAAAAATAGGAGGCCTATTTATAGAGTTTTCTTCAAGAAAGAAAGAGTTTGATGTGGCCATAATTATTCTTGAAGCATTTAAGACTTATACAAGAATCCTACTCTGATAGCACTTGTTATCCAAGTGGCCCAAATGAACTCAAGAGAGGGGGGTGAATTGAGTCTATAAACTGTTTCTTTGTTAATACACTCTAATTCCTTTTTATATGATAAATATGATAATGCATCAAAAACTTGATTAAAAAAAGAAAAAACAAGCAATTAAGATCTCTATCAATATAAATAAATACAGTAAATTTACAATAAAGTAAAGAGATAAAGGAAGAGCGAATTTCAAACTCAATTTACATACTAGTTTGGTCACTTCTTGTGCCTACGTCTAGGCCCCAAGCAACTCGCTTGAGAGTTTCATTATCTTTCAAATCCTTTACAACAGCAGAGCCCTCTTACACTTTGGGATTCCTCACCCTTTGTGTTTGAGTCTCTTAAGAATCAAGAGATACTACGCTCTTGTTCTTACAAGGGGTGTTTCACCATTTTCAAAAGTTTAGACAAAGAATATAAGAATTCACTCTCTCATTTAGAGGAAATGTTACAAATTGAATCACTATAAGGTTTCTCAATAATAAGTGTATTTGACCAAGTTTTTGATTAAGAACTTGATGAATGACAATGATTGCTAACAAGATTTTTTCAAAAGTTTCTCATATATATAAACGTGTTAAAATGATGAATATGTATATACAAAATTTGTGTAAACCGTTAGGGGTCATTCCTAAAAGATGCAACTCTTCAAAACACACTTTTTGGTGTAATTTCAAATTAAAAAAAAACTTTTATATCATTGCTTCTAGTAATCGATTACATGATGTGGTAATCAATTGCATTAATTCTAGAACTTGAAAAACAATTTTAACGCTTTTAGAAGAAACATGAAGACTTGATTGAAATTAAGCAAATGGCCAAATATAATTATTGGAAAAACCTTTTAACAATATAACCTAAGTCTTGAATCTTCTAATTGCTTGACTTGTTCGAGTTCAAAATTCTTCATGTTGTTTTGGCGTCATCAAAACCTATGACATTACATAACCACACCTCACACTATTAAAATCCCCCATAACACACCATGTTATTGTGTTAGAGTTCATTTTGCAGCCCTTCAAACCTTGCCATAATCTTCTCTTTCCCTCCAAACTGCAAGGTGAGTAAACATTGATTATTACCACCTCTTTTCAACCACACACCTTCTAAAGCAAGGAATCCCTCTCCTATAGAGGAATTGTTGACTTGAAAAGCCTTTTTATTCCACAAACATAACATTCCCTCGATACTATTTATAGAAGTGTACTTTTCCTATAAAACCTCATGGTCACCCCATAATGCATAATACATTTCCTTCTTAACTTCCTCCTTTTTAGTTTCTTGAATTCACACTAACTGGACATCCTCTTTCTTAATATTATACATCATGAGCTTCATAAAAACTTGTCGTGTGAACCCTTCATCTGATTACATGTCTAACCCTTTTTCTATTTTGGATCCCTTTGTTCCATCACAACTAATTGTTGCACCATGCTTTCTTTTTTGTATTCCAAAGAAACACCCATAGCTATTCCCCTTTCCAACAACTTCTATGCCTCTTGAATGTCATAATTAATCTTAGTAGAACACGTGTTAGGGTAAAGGTCGGGAAACCTAACTCCCATTAAAGATGAGGTTGGATACCTATTTTCTATTCTTGGTTGGAATTGAGGTCAAGGATGAGTATGATTTAAGGATTTAGGACACGGATGGGAAAGACCAAATTTGTCCCGTAATTTGTCAAACCTAACGATTAAACTTTAATATGCAATCATGTACCCAGGGATCGATCCATGAAACCATCAAAGGCAGTTGACTTTTTTTTTGTACTTTAATTATTTAAATATCTAACTTCTAACAAATAAATATTTAATAAATAATAACTTTTATAAATTCATTTCTTAGTTTTAAACATAAAATTATTTTTTTTTATTTCAAATAATATAAGAAGAAAATACATGTGTTTACAATTTCTTTAAGTTTTGAAATATTTTTACATCTCACAAGCACAATAACAACAAAATCAAACATGACTCACATTGATAATCTTTAAAAAAAAAAAGCTCATCAAATATAATATACCTAAAACTAAAAGTCATCAAATTTTTTAACAATTATATGTAATAAATATAAATATGTTTATCATAATTAATGTTAATAATTAGATATATAGATAAATAAATGAGACTTATAATGATATACAAAGTATAGTTAGCCTAGATGATATAAATTGATAAAAAAAAATCATAGAAATATCATTCTTATGAAATCTATTAATGACACTACTAAAAAAATAAGTTTTAACATCGTCTTATTAACATTGGTTATTTGAAAATCGATGTCGTTAAGCACTTACAACAACGGTTTTCAAATAACCGATGTTAACAGCTCGATTTAGTACGATTTTAACATTGATTATTTTAAAATCGATGTCGTATAAGCACTTACAACATTGATTTTAAAATAACAGATGTTAATATAAACTCTTTTGCTTTAATTATTTATATATTTTTTAAATATATATATATATATATATAGTGAGTTATTAATTATATTTTAATTAAAAAATATAATAATTAATAAACAATAACAAATTCAAAAGGTAAGCATTTAAAAATTAAACTAAATTTTTAAAATAAATTCTATAATTTTAATTTTATTATTTAATGATTATCATTTAAATATAACACACATTTATATTAATTATTTCATATTAGTTCATTTGAAAATAAAAAATATCTATTTTTAATAGTAGAGTTTAACTTTTATAGAATTTTTATAGAATATTGGTATTGTCAAACAATTAAAATTTATTATTAATATATTTTATTTAATTATTATAAAAATAAAAAATTTATCATACTAAAACATTTATACAGACAATGTAAATATTATTTATTATCGAAATGTCTAATAAATATTTAAAAAGTATTTTTTATGAGATATTTGTCACCATTCAATAAATAAATATTACATCATTATTATATTTTAAAATATCTACAAACTTATACCTACGGCTACTTTTACTTATGGATATAATTAATTGTAGATTAAATATATATAATTTATTATTTAAAAAATTAAGATTATTTATTAAGATTATTTATTAAATTTTTTATTTTATAGAAAAATATAAAATTTGTAACTTAGTTATAATATTTTATTTATTTAAATAATTTATTTCAATGAAAATAAATAAATTTAACCTATCAAATTTTTTATTATTCCAAAAACATACATCACAAAATTCCTTAAAATATATTTTTACAACCACCTAAATAAAATATAAATTTAATTTTTACAAATAATAAAAAAATCATACATTTGAAAGATAATTCTTAAAATAAGAAATATAAAATTTACTATACTTTTTTACTGCAAACTCACTAAACTTATACTACATAAAATATATAAAAAAAAGAGACACCTAATATCGGTATAAGAAAAAATGTTGACAGCATTTTAATAATAATTCCAGAGTTAATATAAAAAAAAAAAGAGTGACACCTAGAATTAATATAAAGAGAGAAACCTATAAAGAATATAAAGCTCCAATTTTACCAAAGGAAGAGCAAAACGCAATCCTTACACCCTGCAGCACACCATTTTTGCGTTTCTAAAACTGGAGAAAACCCTAGAAACCAAACCCTCTCTCACACTGCCATCTGCCTCCATAATGATAACACTGTGCTTGCTACAATCATGGCGAACGTCATGGTAATGAAGGAGATCAAGGGCACGGTGCTGCGTCTCGGTGTTGATCTCTTCACTCTCGATCTCGACGCCATTCGCCTCCCTCCCGGCGAAGATTGCAGCATCGCCAGGTATCAACTACTTCGCCCTTTTCAGGTTCTGGTCATTGAAACAGAACCCTAGGGTTGTAGTTTTCTTACTCTTTTCTTTTTTATAGTGATGACGAGGTGGTTTACCGAGAGGAGAATCTCGAGTTTGAGTCTGGATTTGGTAACATCATTATCGTGGATAACCTCCTTGTGGTTCCGAGGGAGAAGTTTGAGAAGCTCGAAGGAGTGGTTTGAAAAATTTATAGTCAAATTGGTGTTATCAAGGAGGATGGCCTTTGGATGCCGGTTGATCCTAAAATTGAGAAAACCATAGGTTACTGCTTCATTGAGTACAATACCCCTCAAGTATACACACTCTTTCTTCAATGTAATCTAAAAATAATTGTTGTCCTATATTGTGTGTTGCTAGTGTTTTGATGTCAATTGTGTTTTTAGTCGATGTTGAATTGTATGTTGTTTTTGTGGAAGCAATGCCTTCCAAGATTATTTTGATAATGTCAAAGAATCAAGAGTTAAGTAAATTCCAAAGATTCAAGAATCAAGTTTCAAGAATCAAGATTCAAGAATAATCAAGATCAAGATTCAAGACTCAAGATTCAAGAATCAAGAGAAGACTCAATCAAGATAAGTACTAAAAAAGTTTTTCAAAAACAAAATCATTACCAAAGAGTTTTACTCTCTGGTAATCGATTACCAGAAGGTAGTAATCGATTATTAGTAGCCAACATTGTTTTCAAAACTAATTTACAAAGTTGTAATCGATTACCATGAGCATGTAATCGATTACCAATGTTTTAAAACATTAGATTTGAAATTTCAAAAGTCACAACTAGTGATAAAACATTTTCAAATCATTTTAAAATTGTGTAATCGATTACACAATACTTGTAATCGATTACCAGAGTTTCTAAACGTTTTGATTTTCAAAATTTAAACATGAGGAGTCACATCTATTGATGTGTAATCGATTACACCTTGATGGTAATCGATTACCATTGACTGGTTTCGAAAAATAAATTTTCAAAAGTCACAATTCTTCAAGTGACTTGTTTCTGAAGATTTTTTTCAAAAGTCACAACTTTTTAAGTGACTAGTTTTCAAAAGAGTCACAAATTTTAAAGGGTGACTAGTTTTAAAGAAATTACCAAGAGTCACAAACTTTAACTTCACTCATCAAGAGATTATAAATATGTGACCATGGCATGAATTTCACAACATCTTTCAACGCTTTCTATAGAACTTTCTAACTCATTTCTCTTCATCTTTTCAACAAGTTTTTTTACAGAAATTGTTGATTCATTTCTCAACTTTTTCTAAAAGTTTTTGTTCATTACTTTCTCTTCCAAGAAAAGTTCATTGTTCAAAAACTTATGCTATTCATCTTTTTCATTCACTTCTCCCTTTTCCAAAAGAATAGAAGGACTGCCTGAATTCTTTTGTGTCTCTCTTCTCTCTTTCCAAGAGAATTCAAAGGACTAATCGCCTGAGAAATCTTTTGATTCTTCCCTTCCCCTTAAGAAAAAGATTTCAAAGGACTAACCGCCTGAGATATCTTTTGTTTCCCCTTACAAAGATTCAAAGGACTAACTGCCTGAGAATTCTTTGTCCCAACACATTGGAGGGTACATCCTTTGTGGTACAAGTAGAGGGTACATCTACTTGGGGGTTGTTATACTGAGAACAAGAGAGGGTACATCTCTTGTGGATCAGTTCAAGTGGAGGGTACATCCATTTGGTTATTCAAAGAGAACAAGGGAGGGTACATCCCTTGTGGATCTTTGGCTTGTAAAGGATTTTACAAGGTTGAAAGAAATCTCAAGAACCGATTGGTTGCTTGGGGACTAAATGTAGGCACGGGTTGTTGCCGAACCAGTATAAATCTTGTGTTTGTCTTTTTCTTCCCTACACTCTTTAATTTTCGTTGTGTTCTTTTATTTTCGCTTTACTTTTGTCTAAGTTACTTTCTTTGTTCTTTACATCCTCACAACTTAGTAGTAAAGCCTAATTGAATCTAGTAACATTAAGAAGGATAGATTTTTAATTAGTCAAGACACGTTCATAATTAATTCAACCCCCCCTTCTTAATTATTCTGAGGCCACTTGATCCAACAGTTTTTTTATTTGGGTGTGGTTAAATTGGGTGTTTATTTTTTCTTAGGAAGCTGAGCTTGCTAAAGAGACCAAAAACATCATATCAAAGCCCTCAGTACTCATGGGATTGGTAAGTTATGCTATTAGTTGTTATTACAAGTACGTTGTGCTAGAAATTTGTTGTGTTACATTAGAGTTGTGAGCATTCAGTTTGTGAGATGGCTGAGAAAATGTAATGTTGGCCAAATAACACCAACTAACTAAACTACTGTGGAAATTAACAGGACCTTTGTTCCTGAAATTTTAGTTTTCCATTGCAATATCTCAACTATAAGGTGATAAATTCTTATTTGAGCAAAACCACAAGGATGTTTTGGTAGTGGTTGATACAGAAGACTACCCTTCCTTTCTGGAATTTCTTAAAGGAAACCAGGATGATATAAAGTTCAAGATAAAGCTTGCATGGAAAGCTTTTAACATGTTGCTTCCTATGACTCAACAGTATCTGAGTGGTTGTGGAAACAGAGTGTGGGAGGTACTTCTGTTTCTAGTTTGTGAGGATTATTAATTCACACTCATTGTGAGATGGAAATGTCAATTACTGGAAAATGCAAATAATTTATAAATATAATCCTAGAATGGTAAAGCTCAATCTACAACCAACAGATTAATTGGTGTACTAATTTTCATATATTTTCTAATTTTGAAGTTTTTGAAGTCAGTGAACAAAATTGAAATCATATATTTAATTCTAAAATAACTTGCAGAATGCATTTAGTTTAAATATCTCAAGTGATATTATTAATTTTGATGTGCTCCATTCATTGACTTATTCTCATTTTGATGACAGATAAATTCCCTCCTAGCTTGACAATGCCCCTCTCACTCAAAAGTCCTCTCGGTTATGGTGAAAATCCTCATCAAAAAGCTGCATTCTATGTTGACAAAAGCCTTTCTGAAGTTAATGCTGGTGGAATTGCTACAGCCATCCAACACCATGGAAAGGTGGGAATCAACTACTAATTTCTTGTCTAAATGATCTATAATCACTATTTGCTTATATAGAATTTATCACTTTGCCTCTGTTCTCTCTAAGATTCCATGGTATTGCACCTCATCTCTAGTGTAGAATCCATATCTGGATGATATTTGTAGGACTTTAGAGATCCAACTTGACAGCCAGGTTTAGGTATTGGATGGAAAGCCCATACTTCTGTTCTAAATCAGTGATGTAGCATCTTAAAGCAAGTTCCTACAAGCTTTTGTAATTCATTGAGAATCTGTCTGGCACTGTGATTCGATTCATGCAAGCTCAAAAATTTATAGAAAATGAATGAAATTCGGAACTATCATCAATATCATGCATAATTCTTTCGCTTTGAGATGTTTGACCTGTAATTTGAGCTTTGTTTTTATCTGAAACTTGATTGATGAGAGATGTTCCTTGTTTGTATGAAAAATAAAGCCTTTGAACTGACTGAACCTTTGTAATTTGTTGCATTTACTTGAGATAGGTTTTGTTTTTGCATACTTTTGACTGAGATGCAAGCTGAGTTAATATGAAAATAATCTTGTTGCATTGGTTTGAAGTTTAGATTGAACTCACAGTTCAACTCATCAGAATTGAATGCAAATATAGAAACTAGACTTGAGAGTTAGGAAACTGAATTAATATGTGCCTTTTAGTTTCACTAAGTTATTCTTAAATCAAATTCAAACTAGAGTTACATGTACATATATTTCTCCGTGCATCTTGCTTAGAATTAGTTCATTTTGGCTTTCAATTGACCAATTCCATGGTTAAATCTTATTAATTTGAATAACTTGTGTTTGTAACTAGTGGTTTTGATAGTGCTATGAATTTACTCATGATTTAGAGACTGAAATTGGAGCCAATTGACTTGGTTCAAAATCAAAATGATAGCTTGGTGTGATTTGTTAATAAATGCATGAATCTTCTATCATTGTTTGGTACTTTGGTTTTGGTTTTTTTTTTCCATACTAATGATTATTAATATTTATAGGTAAAACTTATTGATTAAAAAACCGATGTTGTTAGTGTCAGTTAACATCAGTTTTTTAAAAAATTGATGTTGGTATGTAGATTTATAACTTTCTTTTTTCATAATTCTTATCATCTAACATTGGTTATTTAAATAACTGATATTGTATTTATTAGTTAAAATCGATTTTGAAAAATCAATGTTAATGATATTACTTTCAACATCGGTTAATAACCGATGTAAAAATCTTATTTTTTAATAGTGTGAGTATACATATCTCTTTTAGTTATATTATAATTAGTAACAATATATATTATTAAAAATATTAGTATTTTTCAGTATTAAAAAAGATTATTATATAATCAGTGTTGACATATATTAATTATCAGACTTATTAATTAATATATTTATTTTATTTTATTTTTACTGTATGTAGTATTTAATTATTAATTATTCTATATTATTTTTACTAAAAATAGTGTATTTATTATTACTTAGTATATATTATTTATTATTATTATTATTATTATTATTATTATTATTAGTATTTTTTTATTAAAAAAGTATATTATTATTGAAGGAAGTTTGAGGGAAGGGGCTTTAGTCCGCTCACCCTCAAACTTTTTAAAACTATTTATATAATAATTTTTTTGAATAAAAATATTATTAATAATATATAATAACAATTAATAATATATACTAATTAATAATAATATATTACGTCTAGTATAAATAAAATTATATATATTGATTAATAAATCTAATAATTAATATCTTATGTACTAATCTTTTTAATAATATATATTGTCACTAATTATAATATAACTCAAAAGATATATACACTTATTATTAGATCTTGTTTTTTATGACTTCCCATCAATTGTTATGATATAGACTAATTATGTTTTGTGTGTTATTATAAGTCTCATATATTTATTTATATATCTAATTATTAACATTAATTATTATTAACATTATATAACATTTATATATTTATATTGTTAGAAAAAATTGATGATTTTTAGTTATTATTGTATTTGATGCGTTTGTTTTTTTATTGTGAAATTATTATTGTGAGTGTTGTTTGATTGTTATTATGCTTGTGAGATTAAAAGAGTTTTTTAAAACATGAAAAAAATTATACCAGACGTACATGTATTTCCTTCTTGTATAATTTAAAATAAAAATTGATTTTAATTTTATGTGTAAAACTAATATATAATTGAATAAAAGTCATTAATTATTAAATATTTATTTGTTAGATATTTAAATAGTTAAAGTAAACAAAAAATCTAACCCCTTTAATGGTTTTCCGAATCCGTCCCTATACTTATATACCCACATTTTACTTAATGTAAAATAATAAAAATATTAATTAAAGAAATTACTACAACTGAATTAAAAAAATATTATTATATATTTATACCATAATTTTAGAGAAGCACTGACAAAATAGTGTTTAAAAGACTTTTATTTATCACATTCTCAATATTGATAGAATTCATTGGAAAGTAAAAATAATCATAAGTGAAAGCTTATTAAATAAGTGGTGAAACTTATATTCTAATAAATCCCAATAATAACATGTATTTAAAAGAATATATTGTGTTGTTAATATTTCTCAAATTTTTAATGAGTAATACAACATCTCCTTATAGTCTTCTTTCAAATCTTCGTCTTACCTTATAAATAAAGTATTAAATAAAAAGATCATAAATACTTTTAATATCTTAAAAATATATAATGCATTTTATACTTACTATAGAAGTGTTAGAAGATATTGGTAGGATAAAGATGGAGGATGATCTATTATTTATATTCCATCATAGTTTTTAATAAAAGAAATTACTTCTTCCAGACTGAAATATATATAAAAAAAATTGATTCACATTAATTAAAAAAATAAGTTAACATCAATTGTGATAATCTCAATTAAAAATTAATTCATTTTAAAATGTTATTTACATATTAGTGCATAGTAAAAAAATGTTAGAATAAAACTCTAATTAAATGAATAATATTTTTAAAATAATATCATTAGATAAATATTAATTAAAATTCACTTACATCTTAATTTATCACAAATAATTTATTTTTCTTATATTTCAGTTCCAAAAGAATATTTATATTAGTGTTCTACACTGATTTAAAAAGAAAATATAAAAAACACACAAATCAAGACAGACACCAACCAGAACACAACACTTCACCTTTCAGAGTTTGAAGTCTCCGTCAACAGTTGTCATTGAAACACCACACAGTATCCTCAACCAACAAGATTCCAACTTTGATTCCCAATCCGCAATTTCAACAACACCCAGAAACGTTTCCACTTGAATCCCTCGAAATTCACACCCACCCACCTCAGAATTTTTGGTTTCACCTCCTTCCAAGCCATGAATTTTAGGAGCCTGGAAGATTTCTGGGCCTTCTACATGAACCAGCACTCCAAGGCTTCCACAAGGCGCTGGCACTTCGCAGGAACACTCTTCAGCATTCTCTTTTTCTTTTGTTCCCTCTTGTTCAGTTGGTGGTTCTTGCTCCTTGTCCCTTTCTCTGGGTATGGATGTGCCTTCTATAGCCACTTGTTTGTAGAGAGGAATTTCCCTGAGACTTTGAGACACCCCTTTTGGTCCCTCATGTGTGACTTCAAGATGTTCGGGTTCATGCTCACTGGCAACATGGATAGGGAGATCAAAAGGCTTGGGAAGAGACCTGTGCTGCAAGTGTTTTGATTTTTGTATAAGCTTTTGGTGATTATTATTGTTATTATTATTATTTTGAATAAACATTGAAACTGGATTTTTTAATGTATTTTTTTAGAATTTTTTTTAATTGCTTTAATAAGTTATTTGGGTGTGTGTGGATGATTTTGCTGTATATTGTGGCTGAATGGACCCAATATGTGTGTGATGATGCTGCAACTTGATGGAGTGTGGTGAGACAGATTTTGTTGAGACATTATAGCTTAATAGGTAAGTGGAGCTAAAGGGAATCGGATGAATATGGTTTAACTTGTGCGTTGCTGTTTATAGTTGTTGAAGATGTGTTGATTATTCCAACAACCTCTGAAGTGCAAAAATAATGAAAATTATTGAGAACAATGTAGGAAAGGTCAAATGGATAAAAGTATCATAGTTGAATATGTAGCATAAGGTTTTAAATTGCTGTCCTAATTGTGGTTCTGTCGTGATCCTTGATATTGCGGCAAATTACAACAAATTTGGCTATGTGGCTGCAATTGCAGTAGTGATATGTGGCCACAATTGCAGTTGTAGACTGTTTTTTAAAACTTTTTCAAATTGAAATTTATGAGGAGAAAAAATGAGTTAATTCCATTGCATAGCAGTGATCATCACACGGCCTTGAAAATATTGCTCAAAAATTATGTGATGTATTGCATAGCACTTTTGGACTAAATTGATGTCAAAATCTGTGGAGGATCAACTTGATGTCCTTTGTATATTCAGTGAACTAATTTGTGTGTCAACTCTAATATAGTATTCTTATCCTGTAAAGGTTCCTTGATAAGCCTTTTATTTCATCTAGAACTTTATTTGCTTGTTTGACCCTAGAGATTCAGAAAGGATAATAGCTTGCACCTTGAACTTTATTTGGATGATTTTGCACATGTTTGGGCGCATTTCCTTGATTTTAGTGTATACCTTTCTTATACCAAAAGAATTTCAAGTTTCTCTTCCTGGTATGATTTCATTATTTGACCATGTCCTTGAAAGATTTGATAAATCACTCGATTTAAATCATCAGGCAGAAGACAAGATACTTATTCTAGATATTCTTCATTATCAATGTTCCATGAATGAATCTTTTGGAACTACTGAGTGCTACTAATTGTTCAGTTTCGCCATTGCTTGAGTTTGAGGTCTACCTTGGTTAAGCATTCTAAATATTTACATGAATTTAATGTTGCCTTTCATGTGGCAGCAAATATTTCGTTTATTTATGCTTTCATTTCGTTGCTGTTTTCTTCTGTTTCCAAATTCCAAGTCTGTGTAGGCAAAGTCTCTAGATGAATTTGTTGTCTCTAGTGAAATATATAGTTTAGTACCTAATCTTCTGAGCTTCTACAGGATACAGTTCAGTATGTTTAGATGTCCATCAGATTATGTATGGTCTTTTATGATACTTATAGGAAGTTGAAGAGTAACTTACTCTATATTTGTTCAGTTGTTCTTATAAAGGCAATATGTGTGCAGCTTCATCAACTTATAATTTTGAAATTTAAAATTCTTTATATCAACACTGGTAAAGGACACATAAACGTGCAGATACATTCATTCAAAGTCTTCAATAGGGAAGATGGCACTTTGGGGTTAGCTACCAATTTCTGAAAGAAGGCTCTTTGATATTCAAAAATCATATATAGTAGGAAGTGTACAAGATACCAGCCAAGTGAACTTATCAAATGCCGCATTTAACTAGACATATGTGGTACCTGTTGAAACATTAGTTGCTACCTGCTAGCAATTGTTGCCTATGATTCAATAAAAGCTTTATATTCTCATGATTTCCGCAGCAAATTTTGCTTATATATCTTATTAGTGAACTAAATAGAAACAAAAAATTTCTAAAAATTTAACAATTAAAAAGAAACTAATTTTACTTGTAGTGCGTGATTGTGTTGACCCAAAGAAATTTTGCACATGGTAACATAGTAATCAAACACAGGTTTTCTTGTTAAATAGATCATTACTCACATGTGCACGCAATGGGATCGTACATCAGTGCGTCAATCTCATTAAAGTAATAAATAGGATTAAATTTGTGCTAAATTTACATATTTTTCAAAATTATCCTTGACATTATTGACATATACTTTTTTCAAATGTTTTTATTAATTGTATAAAAAATGTTTTCATTAATTATAATTATTTTAGTCTCTCTTATCATTGGTATATTTATTGCTTTAATTTTTATTGGTTATGCATTTGAATAGTCAAAGACTCAAAGTAAGGTTTCCCATCATCAAGCATATGGATCAACTAGCATGGTGTAATACATGTGATTTAGACAAATAAAAAGGTTCCAAAACTCTCTTCATGCTAGGTTAAGTTAGACTTTTTCAAGTCTAAAACATTAATATATTCTAAAAACTAAAAAAATACTGATCCCCTAAAAAAAAATACTCATACTTAAAGATATCTTTGTGACAAAAATAATTAATTCATAAAACATTCTAGATTTGTTCTTTTAAAAATGACTAAACTCAAATTCTAATTTTGTTCTTTTAAAAAAGACAGGGAGAAGTGTTATGTAATTTTCTAGTATATATTTTATCTTACCATATTAATTGTATTCTTTGTCATGTCTACTTCTCTTTAATTTTTTCACTCCATAATAAATGGTTAACGATATAATAGAAGAAAAAGGTTGAAATATAATTTTCATCCATCTATTTTTAAATATGTAATTTTAATCCCCTATTATTTAATTAAGACATTTTGTCATTCACTTTTTAAAAATTCACAATTTTAGTCCTCCTATTTTTTCATTTAGCAATTAAATAATTTTAAATAAAATATTTTTTCACATGGATAATAAATAAGCATGTGTCAATCAATGTTTACAACGAGCATAAATCAACGTTTTAAATTGGTCACAAGGACCAACGTTGCGGATTTTTTAAAAGTGGATGATCAAATGTCTCAATTAAAAAATGGGAGACTAAAATTGCTAGCTTTTTAAAAGTGGGGAATGAAATGTCTCAAGTAAAAAATAGGGGGACTAAAATTACAGATTTGAGAAAATAAGGAGACGAAAATTGTATTTTAGCCAAAAAAATTCTAATGCTTTATTGATATCGTTAAATGACAATGAAAAAAATACTTTTTTTTCTAAATGCAAAAGATACTTAATTACATATGTTACCATCAAATTATCCTCATTTCATGAATTTTATCCCCCAAGTTTTTTATTTTTGCATTTTACACTTGCACTCCAACAACACTCAATCATACTTATTGGTGAGTTAACATGCTATAGAATGGATACCAAGACAACTACCTTGGGGTTTCACGATTTATATTTTAAAACTTTACTGAAGAAATCATGAGTGAAAAGAATCTCATTTCGCGAACCACGCATTACGCATGAATCACCAAGGGTTTAGAGGTTACCTTGTTGCTCGCTTTCAAATAATGGAGAATTCCCTCTTGATCACCAAGCGTAGAACAAGATGACACCTCTACTTAGTCCATGCGAGTGAAATTGAAGTGAGGTCTCGGTGCTAGCCGACGATCAGGAATTTAGAGAGACCTCATGCCATTAATGTATTTTCATGTGTCATGTTTGAGACATGCACCTCTTTATATAGAAAACATGAGTGTATCTTAATCCCTAGAATATTTAATTAGACCAAATCTAATCTTATATTATACCAATCAATTAGATCATATCTAATAAATTATCTTTTAATTAAATTAAATCTTATCTTATCGGATCAAATCATATTTGATTAATTAAGATATTGATTATATCATGTCTAATCATTTATCTCTTATCAATTAATCAATTAAAATAATGATTAGATCTTAGTTATCTAATCACATTGTTTAATTAATTAATTAATCTTTGACTCAATTTAATTACTATTCTGATATGTACTCTGTGTGTGATCATATAGGTTTCCACTGGACATGCAATAATATTAAATATTATCTTTATAACATTAAATAATATAGACAATGATTGACATCTAGAAATACGTTGCTACCACCCAGTCCATCGGAGAATTGGTGATCTGATTTCAACCTTATCACAACTATATCCATTGTGTAACTTTTGTTCTTTTATCCAAATGTCTCGATCAAATACAAGGCATAAAAGTGTCGTTGCATTAAGTCGAATCATTGATTCCTTGATACCTGAGTGAACGCGTAAACACAAACAGGTTTAATATCTCATATTAGTCCATCTCCACGTGACCACGCTTAGCACATCTCACTCTATCAAGAAGCCCAAAGATATAACTTGTGTTATGAAGGAGAGATGATCCTATCTACATTATTCATATCCTACCACATAATTCATTTCAAGCCCAAGTACTACCTTTATGATCACCTTGTTATTGATGATGTTTGATAGCATAGCCTACAACTCCTAGGAATGATAGTGACTTCAAGTAGAAGGACTACTATTGCATTATGGTTGTCATGAGAAGCACTTTAACACTTACATAATTATTATGAAATCTTCTCATAACGGGTTTATTCAGTATAAATATTACTCTTAATATTTATATGTGTCAACTTGATATCCCATATTTATGACCTGTGAGATGTGGTCGTCAATTTACTTATACAATAGCATCAATGCATTATTTTCGTCCTAGTCAACAATAATACTTGACTACAAATACTTTTAGAATAATGTTTTATTGTTCAAAGAATCTCATAATTAATTCACGCTTGATCTAACATCAAATGAACAATATTATGCTATACAATTAATAACATAATTGACATGTCTCGTGCACACACACACACACACACACACACACATAAAGTCACAATAGAAAACATTGCCTAAACTGGATTGACCAATAGAGCTCACTGCAACAAACTATACACCATCTCTTCCACATCTTTCACTAAGTCATCTCTATCAAATGTGCATCTTGTTACACACATTTAAACTCCAACAAACTTTTCCTCAAGTGTGAGTCTCTTTCACATTATATGTTTCCCTTTAAATGAAAGCTTTTTTTGTCTGTCACAAGTATTCAATGGTGGCACCAAAGCTTACTCATTTTTTTCAACATTCCCTGCACTTATGCCATTATTAGTAACCCATATCATTAGGACACACTGCTTAACCTCACCAATTGTAAGACTTTTGACACAAGATCCTTACATATGAATCCATAACCAACTATTTGATACCTCAACACTATCACACCATTTGCCCCAATACCCCTTGTTAGGAAATACAATGGGTAAAATAACGATGAGATTTCTATAAATAGTCCATAAGAAAATTACATGAGTCAACTTGACACCACATCTAACCTAAAGCCATAAAGCATATGGTTTGCAAGTCATTCTCACTAATATGTTGTTCGACATGTGTCATACCCTAATTTCGTCCGGGGACCTTTGCTTGGTGGCATGCAACTTTTATTTGGTCCTTGTGAGGTGCTTGGCACCCATCATTAGGCAATTTGTGAAGTTCCGGGACATGCCGGAAATCAAAAAAAGGTATTGATGCACAATCCGTAAGGTTCCGTGACACACCGGAAATCAAAAGGAAGCATCGTTGCACAATTAGTGAGGTTCCGTAACATTCCGTAAGTAAAAAAAGGGGATGATTATGTAATCCGCAAGGTTCTGTGACGTTACAGAAAGAAAACAAGTATCGTTGCGAAATCCATAAGTTTCCGTAACTTTACGAAAAAAGAATCACCAAAAAAGGGCAAGGGGTGTATTTAGTAAAAATGGGGGTGCAAATAGCAACCAGGCCCACTTGGGCCCTCCAGAAGATTCCTCCAGAAGGTTGTTGCTTCTGGAGGAAGCAACCTTGCTCGCCTGGGCGAGCTGGGTGGCAAGCTTCTCCCCAATTTTCTATAGATAAGGGGAGAAGTGAAGTAGAAAAGGGTTCAGCCCCTTAGGCACTTCTCTCTCTTTCGAATTTGCTTAGGAAAATTGTTTCCGTGAAGAAAATCCAAGCCGAGGCGCTTCCGTAACATTTCCGTGAGTGATTTCGCGAAGGTTTTCGACCGTTCTTCGACGTTCTTCATTCGTTCTTCATCGTTCTTCAGTCTTCAACGGGTAAGTACCTCAAACCAAGCTTTTCAATTCATTCTATGTACCCGTGGTGGCCCACATTTGGTTTCATGTATTTTTATTCTCGTTTTCATTTACTTTTTATACCCCATTTTGACGTGCTTAAGCCATTTAGTTAAGTCATTTCTCGCTTAACCTAAAAATAAAATAAATTTCCACCGATCGTTTGAATTGTACCATCCGTTAACTTTGGTTGAAATGAATTCCGACCGATCGGTCGTGCCGCAACCACGTTGGAAATAAAAAAAAGGGGGTAAATAATAATATAATAATACTAAAAAAATACCTTTTAGTAAAATAAAGCGAAAAATCAATCGGACGTTTTCTCTTTGGGATTTCTCATTCTTAATTGAATTGACTAAATAATTAAAGTGAAACTAAGGCTAAAATCGACTCGCCTAGTCAAGCTCGTCCACAAAAATAGGATTTTGAAAGTTTATCATTTTTTGTTTCTTACTAAGTAAAATGGATCATTTTCAAGGTCCAACGCCTTAAAATGATCACCTTTTAAGTAAAAAAGAATCACTTGATTCACGCATAAGCAAGAACTACGTAGGTCTGATTTCCCCATCATAATTGAGGAATACATAGGAGCAAAGGGAAACACCCTTGTCGACCACAAAAATAGAAAAAATATATAAAGGGTATAAAGGATATAAGGACATAAAAGGGAACATAAAAATCAAAGTCATGTTTGCACATTCGATTAAAGGCTGTCGTCCCTTGTGACGGACGTGTGGGGTGCTAATACCTTCCCCGTGCGTAAATACAACTCCCAAGCCTTTCACTTAAAAGTTCGTAGATCACGTCTTTTCCGGTTTTTCCAACGTTTTCCTCAAATAAACGTTGGTGGCGACTCCGCGTGTATTCCTTTCGTGGAACACGCATCCCGCGAGTCAGGCGTCGCCTTCACGCCGAAGGGTAGGTTGCGACAGTTGGCGACTCCACTGGGGACTATTTTTAGAGAGTTAGGCCATTTAATCTTGTGCAATGTTTTATCATGACTTTCTCCTTTGTTGGTTTCCCTTTATTTTTTATGTTCTTATGTATATAAACTCTTTGTTGCTTTTAGTGCGTTTTAAAATGTATGCATGAGGTAAATATTTATTCATTTGATGCACACAAACACTATTTGCACACACTGTGAGTTGAAAAAGGGCCCTATACCCGGGTTCATGGGAACATAAGGAGTGGAGGTGAATCTGTGATCATGCTAGGTCTCCGACTTGCTTGATTACAGTGAACCCTCATCTAGAGTTTTTCTCTTTGAAAACATATTGTTGCTAGTAGTCCCTACTGCTGCTGTATGTTCTTCGAAGGGGATGATACCTCTAGAAACCATCAAGAGAGATATGACTACCTTGGGGGTTATCACTAAAAGCCTAGTTAGCTCTCTCCCTTATAGGTCCTTTAAATAGGGGCACGGAGCAAACACGCTGCGTGCCATTTTTCACACTGCCATGCATAAGTATCATATACCCTTTTGCTTATATTCAGTGAATATTGCCATACTATGTACATTCCCGTATTGCGCCTTTTGCATATGCATCGCACACGGGTTCTGTCTTGATCCCCTCTATAGACAAATCAACGGAAGGTCCGGGTCACCGTCTTAAATACATACGTTGGGGCACTTTGCTACCCCTAGACGTTGTGTCTAAGAAGGAGACAGTTTCCCGGGCTCCCGCATTCCTAAAATACATCTGTGTCATATGCATTCCTTCATGCATTCATCCATTCCACCCATGAGATGTCGGAGTTTTGATTTGCACCAGCTTTTTGTCTCACTTTAGTAAGCATGGGGACAAATCAAACCAGCAAGAGGTTTTACCAGGTCAAGGTTAAAAGCCTAGATACCACCAGCATCAAGGAATTAGGGCGGTTGATGGAACCTCTCCAAATGCAAGCCTTCCGCAAGACTTACGGAAAGATCTTAGATTTGACCATAGCAGAGGTATCCATAGAGGCCATTGCGTCGCTCACCCAATACTAGGACTAGCCTTTGAGATGCTTCACGTTCGGAGACTTCCAATTGGTACCAACCATTGAAGAATTTGAGGAAATTCTAGGATGTCCTCTCGGGGGAAGAAAACCATATCTTTTCTCCGGGTGTCTCCCCTCTTTGAGCAGAATTGCAACTGTGGTCAAGGATTCAGCAAGAGGTTTGGACCGCGTAAAACAGACTCGAAACGGCATAGCGGGCCTACCACGGAAGTACCTAGAAGACAAGGCGAGGGATATGGCAAGTCAAGGAGATTGGGTCCCGTTTATGGATGTGTTAGCATTGCTAATTTTTGGGGTCGTCCTCTTTCCAAACGTAGATGGTTTGGTGGACCTAGCAGCAATCGACGCTTTCCTTGCATACCACCATAGCAAGGAAAGTCCGGTGGTAGCTGTCTTGGCAGATTTATTTGACACATTTGACCGAAGGTGCGAGAAGAGTAGCGCACGGATCATCTGTTGCTTGCCCGCTCTCTGTGTTTGGTTGGTTTCGCACCTGTTCCAGCAAGACACTAGGCATCCATGTCCACTCCAAAGCCATCGCTCGTGTGCTGAAAAGAGAAGAATAGATTGGGACCAACTTTTGGCTGGTATAGGAGGTAGAACAATCAATTGGTTCCCCCGATGGAAGGAAGGAAAGGAGGGAGTCCTTTTCTCGTGTAAAGGGTACCCAAACATTCCGCTAATAGGAACGAGGGGTTGTATTAACTACAATCCCGCGCTCGCTATAAGACAACTAGGGTACCCCATGAGGGGAGCACCGATGGAAGAAAGCATGTCTCCTTTCCTTGTAAGGGATTTCGGCGCGCAAAATTTCAAAGCTATACAAAGAATCCGTAAGGCATGGGAAACCCCGTTAAGGAAAGATCAAGAACTTAGGGGCATTCGTAACGGCATCATTGGTGGTTATCATGAATGGCTGAAAGTTCATATACGAGGTTTAGATTGGCTCGCCAAGTTAAAAGTCATCAGCGAAGACAGTTTCGAAGCACCGGAAGAAGACAAAGAAGTCCAAGCTCTCAAAAGCGAGTTAGGAAAGGCGAAACTTGCCAAGGAGAAGTTCAAGTTAGCCGCTACACACATCCGAAAGGAATGTGCCGGATTACGGGAAGAGAATGCAACTACCGCAAAAGCCCTTGAACAAGAGACCAAGAGGGCTCGCAAGGAAGAGTATGGCCGTAACAAATTTCGCGGAGCTCTGTGGGGTAGCAACAGTGAACTCAAGCTGCGAAGGGAAGAGAGGGACCAGTCGCGAGTACATAGCATGGTCTTGAAAGAGGAGTTAGTTGTCTATTCGAGGTCCAAAAGGAGCTTGTCTCAGCGTTTATGCGAGACGGAGACCAACATGCTAGCTATCATCGCCAAGTACCAAGAAGAGTTAAGTCTAGCCACGGCCCACGAGCATAGGGTCGCGGACGAGTATGCCCAAGTATACGCGGAAAAAGAGGCTAGAGGAAGGGTGATCGACTCTTTACACCAAGAGGCAACCATGTGGATGGATCGGTTTGCTCTTACCTTGAACGGGAGTCAAGAACTTCCCCGATTGTTAGCCAAGGCCAAGGCAATGGCGGACACTTACCCCGCCCCCGAAGAAATTCATAGGCTTCTCGGCTATTGTCAACATATGATAGACTTAATGGCCCATATAATTAGAAACCGCTAGGAAACTTGTATGGTCTCTCAGATCTTGACTAGATACGACTTTTTGAAATAAAATGAGTTGGTCCCATGTTTCTACTCCAAAAAGCTTGTGCGAATCAAATCACTCCTGCATTTTATCTCTAGCATGCATCTTTTCTTTCTTTACCCACTCCTCACGTTTGGTTTTTTAGGGAAAAACACCATAACACGCCACAAGGCATTCCTATCGCACCAGATCCAAATCTAGAACGATGGGTGATCAAGAGGAGACACAGGAACAGATGAAAGCCGACATGTCGGCTCTGAAAGAACAAATGGCTTCCATGATGGAGGCCATGTTAGGAATAAGGCAGCTCCTGGAGAAAAACGTGGCCACCGCTGCCGCTGTCAGTTCGGCTGCCGAAGCAGACCCAACTCTCTTGGCTATCGCGCGCCATCCTCCCTCAAACATAGTAGGGCGGGGAAGGAACACGCTGGGGCATGACGGCAACCCTCATCTGGGATACAACCGAGCGGCTTACCCTTATGGATTGCCGCCTAACTACTCACCACCTGCCCTGCAAGACGATGCGGGCCATATTGCTTCTCCCGTCCTTGAAAGAGAGCCTCCCCAACAGCGCGACGAGGTCCACGAAGACCCTCAAGACTATGCTCGCAGGGATGTCGAGTTCTATCCCCCGATCCCCGAAGGGCCGGCACCCAGCACGTTGCCTCAGCCCAACATCACAGCACAACCAATAGTTTTGTCCATGGAAGGACCGCCCCCGACAACTGAGGAAAGGAGGAAGCTCGATGTTGTTATCCCCCCGAAGGACCGCCCACGAAGACCCTCAAGACTATGCCCCCAGGCAACTAAGGATTTGGCGACTATCCGTTCGCAGATATGACGGATCTCTGCTTAGTACCCGATGTTGTTATCCCCCCGAAGTTCAAAGTACCGGACTTCGACAAATATAAAGGGACGACTTGTCCCAAGAACCATCTCAAGATGTACTGCCGCAAGATGGGCGCACACTCTAAGGATGAGAAGCTATTAATACACTTTTTCCAAGATAGCTTGGCCGGAGCCGCAGTAGTTTGGTACACAAATTTGGAAGCTTCCCGTATCCGTACTTGGAAGGATCTGATTACTGCCTTCCTAAGGCAATATCAGTATAATTCCGATATGGCTCCCGATCGCACTCAGCTGCAGAATATGTTCAAGAAAGAGGGCGAAACCTTTAAAGAATACGCACAGCGGTGGAGAGACCTGGCAGCACAAGTGGCTCCTCCCATGGTCGAGCGAGAGATGATCACTATGATGGTAGACACGTTGCCAGTGTTCTACTATGAGAAGCTAGTAGGTTACATGCCGTCCAGCTTCGCGGACCTAGTGTTCGCCGGGGAAAGAATCGAGGTAGGATTGAAAAGAGGAAAGTTCGATTACGTTTCCTCCACGAGTGCGAATGCCAAAAGAATCGGGACAACGGGGGCAAAAAGGAAGGAAGGAGATACCCATGCTGTCTCTTCAACGCCCGCATGGGTCAAACCCCCGCAGACACCTCATGGTACCCATCAGTATGCGCAACATCACCCAAGCTTCTCGGCTCACACCGGGAACGCCTCTAGTTCAGCACATGTGCAGCCTAAGGCACCCACCCAGAGGGAAGCTCCCCAAGTTCCAACTCCAAACACAACTCGCCCGGCCGGCAATTCCAACACAATGAGGAACTTCCCTCCGAGGCCATTTCAAGAATTCACCCCACTCCCAATGACGTATGAAGACCTCTTGCCGTCCCTCATCGCCAACCAATTGGCCGTGGTAACTCCCGGAAAGGTCTTCCAACCCCCTTTCCCAAAGTGGTATGACCCTAACGCGACTTGCAAGTACCATGGGGGCGCCCCGGGGCATTCCATTGAAAAATGCTTGGCCTTTAAACACAAGGTCCAACATTTGATAGATGCTGGATGGCTGACTTTCCAAGAGGATCGGCCCAATGTGAAAACCAACCCGCTCGCCAATCATGGAGGGGGAGCGGTTAATGCCGTTGAGTCTGGTAGGCCGCGCAGGTCTAAACCTTTAAGGGATGTGGCAACCCCTAGGAGGTTTATCTTTGAGGCCCTACAAAAGGGAGGTGTGATTCCCCATAGTGGGCGTAAGGAGGATTCCTGTTTGCTGCATTCCGGCGAGCTGCATGACATGGAAACATGTTTGGGAGTAGAGGAATTGTTACAGCGGATGATAGATCAAGGTCGACTGGAAGTTGGCAGTGAAGGAAGAGAGGAGCAGCACATATGCATGCAGTCCACGGATGGGAGCACTGTTGTAAAGCCCAAACCCTTGGTGATATACTTCACCAAGGGCACAGCTTCGCAAAAGCCCGGACACCCCTTGGCAGCTAAACCTATCCCTTTCCCGTACCAAAATAGCCACGCAGTCCCATGGAGATATACACCTCCGAGGGGGAAGGAAGAAGAATTCACCGATGTCAGCTCGTTGTCGGCTAATGTAACAAATATCACGGGACCGAGTGGTGTGACCCGTAGCAGTCGTGTGTTTGCACCCCCGGACCTACCAGTCCAACCCGCGAACGTCAAGGGGAAAGCAAAGGTGGTGGAGGAACAAGATGACGAAGCACCCCTCACTTCGAATAAAGATATTCCGGCGAAAGGTCTTCCGGAGAGAAAAGATGGTAAAAAGGAGGTGTCACTAGAGGAAGCCAGCGAGTTCCTCCCTATAATTTAGCAGAGCGAATTCAAGGTTATCGAACAGCTCAACAAAACCCCGGCCAGGGTCTCGCTGTTAGAGTTACTCATGAGCTCCGAGCCTCATCGGGCTCTGCTAGTGAAGGTTTTGAATGAGGCCCATGTGGCCCAAGACATCTCGGTAGAAGGTTTCGGAGGGCTGGTCAATAATATCACTGCCAACAACTATCTCGCCTTTGCCGAAGAAGAAATCCCCGCCGAGGGGAGAGGGCATAACAAAGCTTTGCACGTATCAGTCAAGTGTATGGACCATATCGTAGCCAAGGTGCTCATCGATAATGGTTCCAGTTTAAACGTGATGCCTAAGAGCACTTTGGAGAAATTACCATTCAATGCCTCCCACTTAAAGCCGAGTTCAATGGTGGTTCGTGCCTTCGACGGCACCCGCCGAGAGGTTAGGGGAGAGATCGATCTCTCAGTACAGATAGGCCCTCACACAGGCCAAGTTACCTTCCAAATAATGGACATTAACCCCCCCTACAGTTGTCTTTTGGGGCATTCGTGGATCCACTCTGTGGGAGTTGTTCCCTCTACACTCCACCAAAAGTTGAAGTTCGTAGTGGAAGGGCATCTGGTCATCGTATCAGGCGAGGAAGACATCTTGGTGAGTTGCCCATCCTCTATGCCTTATGTGGAGGCCGCAGAGGAGTCATTAGAAACCGCTTTCCAGTCTTTCGAGGTGGTAAGCATTTCCTCCGTGGATTCCTTCTCTGGGCAAGCTTGCCTATCCGATGCAGCAGTAATGATGGCCCGAGTTATGTTGGGGAACAGTTACGAACCCGGAATGGGTTTAGGCAAAGACAATGGCGGCATAACTAGCCTGATAAATGCCAAAGGAAATCGTGGGAAATATGGGTTAGGCTATAAGCCCACTCAGGCAGATATAAAGAGAAGCATCGCGGGAAGGAAGAGCGGTAGTCAGAGCTCGCGGTTGAGACAAGAAGGTGAAGGAAGCCCACCCTGCCACATAAGCAGGAGCTTTATAAGCGCGGGTCTGGGGGACGAAGGTCAAGTGGTCGCGATATACGAAGATGGTATTCCGAGTACATTGGATTTGGTACGACCATGCCCTCCTGATTTCCAGCTGGGAAATTGGCGAGTGGAAGAACGCCTCGGCATTTACGCGACGAGCATAATGTAAACCTTTACGGTTTTAAAAGCTCTATAGTTGGGCCTAGGCTTTAGAGTTTTTCTTTTGTTAAGGCTTTGTGTCTTTTGTTTTTGAATTTATAATACAAGGATCTTTCTTCATCTGTTCCTACGTCTCTACCCATTCTCATCCATTTGCATGTTTACTTCTTTATTTCTGAAACGGCAGATCCGATGACGAGTCCCCCGAAGGTACTAATACCTGGGACCCGCCTATCAACTTCGAGCAAGAAACGAATCAAACGGAAGATGAAGGGAACGAGGATGTGAGACTTCCCCCAGAATTAGAAAGGATAGTCGCCCATGAGGACCAAGAAATGGGGCCTCATCAAGAAGAAACAGAACTAGTAGACTTGGGAATTGGCAGTGGAAAAAGGGAAGTAAAGATAGGCACAGGTATTACCGCACCTATCCGTGGAGAATTAATAACCCTGCTGAGAGACTACCAAGACATCTTCGCTTGATCGTACCAAGATATGCCCGGTTTGAGTTCTGACATTGTACAACACCGATTACCTCTAAATCCCGAGTGTTCCCCGGTAAAGCAGAAACTGAGAAGGATGAAGCCCAAAACATCTTTGAAGATAAAAGAAGAAGTGAAGAAGCAATTTGACGCTGGTTTTCTGGCCGTCGCTCGGTACCCAGAATGGGTCGCCAACATTGTACCGGTCCCTAAGAAGGATGGGAAAGTACGAATGTGTGTGGATTATCGGGACCTGAATCGGGCCAGTCCCAAGGACAATTTTCCTTTACCCCACATCGACATCCTCGTAGATAATACGGCCAATTTCGCTCTATTTTCCTTCATGGATGGTTTCTCCGGTTACAATCAGATAAAGATGGCGCCAGAGGATATGGAAAAGACTACCTTCGTCACCCTGTGGGGAACATTCTGTTACAAGGTGATGTCCTTTGGACTCAAGAATGCTGGGGCAACTTATCAACGGGCCATGGTAGCTTTGTTCCATGATATGATGCACCAAGAGATCGAGGTCTACGTGGATGACATAATTGCCAAGTCTAAATCCAAGGAAGAACATCTTGTCAACCTGCGGAGGTTGTTTGAAAGGCTTAAGAAATATCAATTAAGGTTGAACCCCGCCAAGTGTACCTTTGGGGTCAAATAAGGGAAATTGCTTGGATTCATTGTAAGTCAGAAAGGGATCCTGGAGGCTATCCTTGAGATGCCGGAACCCCGTACAGAGAGGCAAGTCCGAGGTTTCCTGGGACGCTTGAATTATATTGCCAGATTCATATCACAGCTCACCGCCATTTGTGAGCCATTGTTCAAACTCTTACGCAAAAACCAAACTGACCGCTGGAATGAGGGTTGCCAAGAGGCTTTCAGAAGGATCAAGAAGTGCCTCATGAATCCCCATGTGCTTATGCCCCCAGTACCTGGAAGGCCTCTCATCTTGTACATGACAATCTTGGACGAGTCAATGGGGTGTATGCTGGGACAACATGACGAATCTGGAAAGAAAGAACGTGTTGTCTACTACCTGAGTAAGAAGTTCACGGCCTGTGAAATGAATTACTCTTTGCTCGAAAGAACGTGTTGTGCTTTAGTATGGGCATCCCATCGCCTAAGGCAGTACATGTTGAGCCATACTACCTGGTTGATATCCAAGATGGACTCGGTCAAGTATATCTTTGAAAAGCCAGCTCTCACAGGACGAATCGCCCGGTGGCAAGTCCTGCTATCCGAGTTTGATACAGTTTACGTCACCCAAAAGGCGATAAAAGGAAGCGCCTTGGCAGATTATTTGGCTCAGCAGCCTCTTAACGACTATCAGCCCATGCATCCCGAATTCCCGGATGAGGACATCATGGCCTTGTTTGAGGAAAAATTGGACGAAGATCGGGACAAGTGGACCGTATGGTTTGACGAAGCGTCGAATGTTCTAGGCCATGGCGTTGGAGCAGTATTGGTCTCTCCGGACAATCAATGCGTACCATTCACAGCTAGGTTAGGATTCGACTGCACCAACAACATGGCTGAATATGAAGCATGTGCCCTGGCCGTCCAGGCAGCGATTGACTCCAATGTCAAACTACTCAAGGTGTACGGCGACTCAGCGTTGGTAATCCATCAGCTGAGAGGGGAATGGGAAACTAGAGATCCCAAGCTGATACCCTACAAAGCCTATATCAAGGAATTGGCTAAGACCTTTGATGAGATCTCCTTCCATCATGTCCCCCGCGAGGAAAATCAAATGGCGGATGCGCTTGCTACTTTGGCGTCCATGTTCCAGCTAACGCCGCACGGGGACCTACCATACATTGAATTTTGGTGTCGTGGCAAACCCGCGCATTGTTGCCAAGTAGAAGAGGAATGGGACGGTAAGCCTTGGTATTTCGACATCAAGCAATATGTCATAAGCAAAGAATACCCACCAGAGATTGCCGACAATGATAAAAGGACATTGAGAAGATTGGCGGCCGGTTTCTACATGAGCAGAAGCATACTATATAAGAGAAACCACGACATGACACTCCTGCGGTGCGTGGATGGCAAAGAGGCGAACCACATGATCGAGGAAGTCCATGAGGGCTCATTTGGAACGCACGCCAACGGGCATGCTATGGCCAGAAAGATCCTAAGGGCAGGTTATTACTGGCTTACCATGGAAAGTGATTGTTGTGTCCACGTAAGGAAATGCCACAAATGTCAAGCATTCGCGGACAATGTCAATGCCCCACCGCATCCTCTGAATGTCATGTCCGCCCCTTGGCCTTTCTCCATGTGGGGAATAGATGTCATCGGGGCCATTGAGCCCAAGGCCTCGAATGGTCATCGCTTCATCCTCGTAGCAATAGATTATTTCACCAAGTGGGTCGAGGCGGCTTCCTACACCAATGTCACGAGGGGTGTAGTGGTCAGGTTCATTAAGAGGTAGATCATTTGTCGGTATGGTTTGCCAAGGAAGATTACCACGGACAATGGCACCAACCTGAATAACAAGATGATGGGGGAAATGTGTGAGGAGTTTAAAATCCAGCATCACAATTCCACGCCCTACCGACCAAAGATGAATGGAGCCGTGGAAGCGGCCAATAAAAATATCAAAAAGATTATCCAAAAGATGACCGTGTTGTACAAAGATTGGCACGAGATGCTCCCATTCGCGTTACACGGTTACCGAACTTCAGTACGAACGTCAACTGGGGCAACGCCGTTCTCATTGGTATATGGAATGGAGGTTGTGCTACCGTTTGAGGTAGAAGTCCCGTCATTAAGGATCTTGGCGGAATCTGGATTAAAGGAATCAGAGTTGGCTCAAACCCGCTATGACCAGCTCAACCTCATTGAAGGAAAGCGCTTAACGGCCATGAGTCATGGGCGCTTGTACCAGCAAAGAATGAAGAATGCATTCGACAAGAAGGTACGCTTGCGCAAGTTCCATGAGGGAGACCTTGTGTTAAAGAAAATGTCCCATGCTGTCAAGGACAATCGAGGAAAATGGGCCCCAAACTACGAAGGGCCTTTTGTTGTGAAGAGGGCTTTTTCCGGAGGAGCCCTGGTGCTTACCAACATGGATGGCGAAGAGCTACCTTCACCCGTGAACTCTGATGTCGTCAAGCGATATTATGCTTAGAATCTGGGGCAATTAAAGATGTCGCTGCATGTTCTTTATCTTTATGTGTTTTCTGGGTATCCCCCAGGGATTTCCCGTCTACTGTATCTCTCGTTACAATCTTTCAAAGAAGTAAACGTGGGTTCGAGGCTTTAGTCCTCACGTTGGTTTTAAACTTTGCGTTAATTTGTGATCACCTAAGCCCTTCCGCTCAATTCATGGGATGCCCCAAGCGCTTAATTAAATTTGAACCTAAACCAACTTTCACTAAAATTTGTTGCGTTTGAAAACATTCATGCATACGCATACGCATGCATATTGTTGTGGTGAAACAGGGGCAGGATCATCTCGAGCTACCTTTTGGGGTAGAGACAAAGTTAAAGCAGCAAAAAACCAATCAAGGTAAGACAATAACCCGGTCATGATTGGCCGCACATTGTTTGTTTCCTACTTGTAGGTACTTAGGAACGGACGCAAATGGAGGATAGGGTCATGACTGACCGATCGTCGTCTCTTCTCGGCACTGGACAAGCGGAGAACGTCGCTGCAAGGCAGCCCAGTATCCTTTGAATTCATAATGATTACTACTATTTTTTTGTTTTAAAACGATGCCTAATTCTAACTTAAGTAAGTTCGAGTAGGCGAACGTTAACCTGTAAAGAGAGGGGGGCCATGGTCATGTTTCCCCAAAAAAAAAAAAGTGCAGGTTAGCTCGCCTGGGCGAGCAACCCTTGCACCAAAATATAAAAAACGACGAAAGGGGGACGTTTTTGCATTCAAAAACTTCTTTTCCCCCCATTCAAAAGCCATACCCACGGAATTTACGAGTTTGCAGCCCTAGGATCTCTACTTTTCGCATTTTTCGATTCCGTTTTGCGCTTTTATTTATCACCAGCAAGTAAGTACTCCATCTTTAAGCTTTCTAGCTTTTCATTGGGGTATATTGATCTCCTTTTGGTGCTCTAAATTGTGGGGATGTGCTCAAATATGTGGGGCAATTTTGGTTTGTTTTCTTGCTTGGTTGGGTTGAATTGGGGGTTTGTATAAGATGGCCCTAGGCCTATAATGTATTTTGAAGTAATGGGCATGCCACATTGTCCCCGTTCTCTTGCTATTGATGCCTAAACGCGCGCCCACCAAGTGTTTGGTGAAATGCCTTAATGGCATTAGCGCGTGATTTTTGTAGGGAAACAACCCATGGGGCAATTTGGTTTGCATATATTTTCTATTTTTTGGGACATGCATTCAGTTTCGAAAGGGCTAGAGTAATTGCCCCACATATATCTTAGGCCTAGGAACCAAAGTTTTTATGCAAGAGAACACAAGAGTGGGTGCATATTGGGTGAAGCTACCCTTTCTTTTTTTTTGGCCAGCAATCGGCTATGAGCCACGCTACAATAGTTTCCCTACGCCTAGATGTATAGGAATTTTGTTCATCATAAACGTGTAGGTGTGGAATAAGTAGCAAAGTACCTTTGGCAATTTACACTTTGGGTATGATAGCAAAATACTTGGATATATGTACATGTAATTTTTGGTAGTCAAAATGTCTCACAAAAAATATATATATGTTGCATGTTATGTAAAGAAGATACCTTACAAAGATACCCTTTAATTTGAATGCAATTTTAGTCAGCAAAAGAAAAAATACTTGAATTTGCATGCGGCTTTAGGTAGCAAAAACACTTGAATAAAGCATGAAATGTAGCACCTTATTGTGTAGATAGCCAAGATTCATCACAAAGTTTGTATATGTATAGGTATTAGAAATACCAGCATGTGCATGTATGCCATTTTTGGTAGCCAAAATGCTTTGAGTATGCATGTATGTAAATTTAGCAAAGGAAGTGCATGTGATGTAGGTAGCAAATACACCTTGGAAGGACATATAAGTGATCTAGGTAACGAAGGTGCCTTGATTGTGCCTCGGTGCATTTTTCTTAGTTAGAAGAATATCTTGTGCGAGTGAATGTTCGAAAGGAAGTATGTGCATGAGTTCGCTCTAAATTTACATTGATGTTTGTGTATTGGGGGAGGTTGTATGCCATCTTCGTTTTAAGAATAGCATTTCTTGGTAAAACTAACTCTCCAAATGTTTGCCTTCGCAGGAAATGGCCCCGAGGAAGCTTGCCTCAAAGAGGTCCAGGAAGGATAAAGCGGCCGAAGGAACCAGTTCCGCTCCCGAATATGACAGCCACCGCTTTAGGAGTGCTGAACACCAGCAGCGCTTCGAGGCCATCAGGGGTTGGTCATTTCTCCAGGAGCGACGCGTCCAGCTCAGGGACGATGAGTATGCCGATTTCCAGGGGGAGATAGTTCACCGGCGGTGGGCATCACTGGTTACCCCCATGGCTAAATTCGACCCAGACATAGTCCTCGAATTTTATGCCAATGCTTGGCCTACGGAGGAGGGCGTGCGAGATATGAGATCCTGGGTGAGGGGTCAGTGGATCCCGTTCGATGCGGATGCTATCAGCCAGTTCCTAGGATATCCTTTAGTGCTGGAAGAGGGCCAGGAGTGCGAGTATGACCAGAGGAGGAACCGGTCCGATGGTTTTGATGAAGAGGCCATCGCCCAGTTGCTGTGTATACCGGGGCAGGATTTTGCCCGGACTGCTGCAGGGAGGCGAGTGCGAATTATGCGCACCAACATGACCACCTTGACCCAGATATGGATGACGTTGCTGCTCAGTAACATCCTGCCCAACGATCATAATTCCGACCTCCCTCTGCCGAAGTGTCAGCTGGTGTACGCCATCCTGACACGGATGAGTATTCACATGGCTCAGTTGATCGCTGATGCCATTTATCTATTTGCATGTATGGCGCCGACCAGGCACCCTATGGACCCAGATAAGTCCAACCGGGCCCTGGGATTTCCCGCACTGATCACAGGACTCTGCCAGTCGTTCGGAGTCCCCGTGGCACCTACCAAGGTGATTCGGCCGCCCATCACCCGGGCTTTTATTGAGAAGTACTGCACCCAGAGACAGGCTCAGGGTGATGCTCCACAGGCCGCAGGCGCACCACCACCACCTCATCGGGCTGGCCCGGCTGGGTCATTTGATATGGAACAGTATTTACGGCATTTAGTTCGCCAGCAGGCGGCCAACCACCGGGCACATGTACAGACCCATGATTGTCTGTACCAGCTGAGCCTCAGCATGCAGAGCCAGGGCTTCGCTTCTTTTTCATGCCCTACTCCAGACCAGTTCAGGGCAGGGGTCGCATGGCCCGGGGATTGGCCCGAGGCCCAAGCAGGAGAGGCACCCCCAGAGGTTCCCGACGATGGAGAAGAGGCCCACGAGGACGAGGAGATGGCCGATTTGCTTGACTTCTTGGGAGGGAGTGGAGCTACATGACCGAGAGATCCCCAGATTCATATTTTCCTTCATATTTCTTTTATCATTTTTTTATGTTATGTTATTTTTTTGACTTGAGAGACTAATGTTTGTTCTTGTTGTTTCGATTGTCTTTTGTACAGCGCATACATTTTTGTTTGGATTGTTGTGTTAATGCTTATATCATTATTATCGATGATGTTTATTTAAAATTCGGGAACCGTGTAGAGTTCTTCGTTTAGGAACGTCGTCCAAAAAATAAAACAAACAAAAATCATGATAAAAATAAAAATAAAAAAATAAAAAAGAGAGCAAGTAAGAAAAAAAGAGAGCAAGTAAGGGAAAAAGAGAGCAAGTAAGAAAAAAAGAGAGGAAAAAGAAAAGAATAATAAGTTGTCTAGCTGAAAAACCAACATGCTTTCGAAAAGAGGTGACTTCCAACTCTTCTTTGAAAAAAAATTCACTGATCATAGCCTGTTGTTGAAAAAATGTGTGTACACCTGAAGGGTGAATGCTGTGAAATTTTCCCGAGTACCCAAAATGGACTCGGATGAATGCACAAATTGATAAAAGAACATATTTTGGAAACATTGGGTTGACTAAAATAGAGGAAATGAATCATGAGCCCTAGCATCACATGACCATAAAAGTTTGACACTTGAGTGTCCGCGTAGGTGCGTGCATGACCAGTTTTGCATAAAATTTCCAAATCATTATTTTTGCATTTGTGTCATGGAAATAATGTGGGGCATCCCTTTTATCCTTGAACCAAACCAAACCCCGCCATGTATTATGTCTAGCCATTCTACAAGCTTTGAGCCAAAATCCTGATTCACCATAAACCTTGACCCAGGGTGAGAATGTCAATCCTTACCCTCGGAAGCAAAAAAGAAAAGAAGGAAAATTTCCAATCAAAGAGAAAGCGAAAAGGAAAGAAAGGAAATTCCCAATCAAAGAGTGGGAGAAAGCAAAAAGAAAAGAAAGGAAATTCCCAATCAAAGAGTGGGAGAAAGCAAAAAGAAAAGAAAGAAAATTCCCAATCAAAGAATGAGAGAAAGTAAAAAAAAAAAAAAAAGGAAGAAGAAGAAGAAGGAAAGAAAGCTCCTGATCTAGGATCGAAAGAAAACAGAAGAAATGTGCGGAAAGGTCTTTGGATCGGACAATATCTTAACAATACAGAATTGTCACCAAATGAACAAAAGGAAGGAAAGGAAACCATGACCTAAAGTGGTCTTCTCCCTTTGATTACCAACCAAAATCCTGTGCGCCGGTGACTTGTTCGCCTCGTGTCAAACAAGAACAGAAAAGGAAAAAGCAAAAAAAATCAAAAGCCGAAAAACCCACCAAAAGAACCTATTTCCAAGGGAAGTCCTATTGATCCATGATCACGCATGTAATCTTTGATTTGATAGGAAATGATTTGTAAAATCAAGTCATGACATATCTATGGTTCGGAATTAGGATAAAACACTTACCTATGCGAGATTGATACACTTTGAGTGGATTTCTTCTATTTTTGTCGAACCCAGTGTTTCCTCTAAATGGTCATTTAGAAACGAAATGCTAAACATCCAAAATCTCATTTATGGTTATGAGAAAATTTCATCACCATACTCTCCTTCCCCGGTAGACGCATTGTTTTTCACTCAAAAAAGCATATGCTGCTCTAATCAGTTGGAATATTTGTCTCTTTGCTAAAGCATGTTTGCATTTTAGTGGAGAAAACACCGAGACTTTTTCGAGTCTCACAAGTTATCCAGAACTACGTAGGTCTGAGTTCCTCATTTGAGGATACGTAGGAGCAAAAGCCTTGCTTTTGTCAACCACACCGCTTTTTGTTACCATGACCCAAGAGCTGGTAGCCCGCGGAGACACCTTACGGTTATCTGCACCTCGTCATTCAGTGACCCTAAGTGTGATTGATGAGCAGAGGCCAATGTGGTCATCTGCGCCCTTTCCGGAGATGTCAGCATCTTCCGGTGGAGACTTTTTCAAGTCTCATAAGTTATCAAGAACTACGTAGGTCTGAGTTCCTCATTGAAGGATACGTAGGAGCAAGAGCCTCGCTTTTGTCGGCCACCTTCACAAGTTCTGTCATACTGACTTTTGAGTCACGCTGACGGGCGGAAATACCCGAGTGGTTATCCGTATAAACATTCTTTTTTGCTATCTGTAAGACGAAAAGCCTGATAGCACGCAGAGACTAACGTCGTCTTCTGCGCCCTTCTTCAATCGCGGCCGACAAGCCCGTTGACACACGGAGATTTACGTCATCTTCCGCGCTCACAAGATTTGTCATACTGACTTTTGAGTCACGCTGACAGGCGGAAATACCCGAGTGGTTATCCGTATAAACATTCTTTTTTGCTATCTGTAAGACGAAAAGCCTGATAGCACGCAGAGACTAACGTCGTCTTCTGCACCCTTCGTCAATCGCGGCCGACAAGCCCGTTGACACGCGGAGATTTACGTCATCTTCCACGCTCACAAGATCTGTCATACTGACATTTGAGTCACGCTGACGGGCGGAAATACCCGAGTGGTTATCCGCATAAACATTCTTTTTTGTTATCTGTAAGACGAAAAGCCTGATAGCACGCAGAGACTAACGTCGTCTTCTGTGCCCTTCGTCAATCGCGGCCGACAAGCCCGTTGACACGCGGAGATTTACGTCATCTTCCGCGCTCACAAGATCTGTCATACTGACTTTTGAGTCACGCTGAAAGGCGGAAATACCCGAGTGGTTATCCGTACAAACATTCTTTTTTGCTATCTGTAAGACGAAAAGTCTGATAGCACGCAGAGACTAACGTCGTTTTCTGCGCCCTTCGTCAATCGCGGCCGACAAGCCCGTTGACACGCGGAGATTTACGTCATCTTCCGCGCTCACAAGATCTGTCATACTGACATTTGAGTCACGCTGACGGGCGGAAATACCCGAGTGGTTATCCGTATAAACATTCTTTTTTGCTGTCTGTAAGACGAAAAGCCTGATGGCATGCAGAGACTGACATCGTCTTCTGCACCCTTTGTTCCCCCGGGGACAACAAGTCATTTGCATACGGAGATTTTATGGTCACCCGCGACTCTCGTCAACCGAGAGGAACGAAATTAGTGTCTTATCTTTACTTCCCTTTTATCTCCAATAAAAGACAAGTAAAGAGGGGCAACTGTCATACCCTAATTTCGTCCGGGGACCTTTGCTTGGTGGCATGCAACTTTTGTTTGGTCCTTGTGAGGTGCTTGGCACCCATCATTAGACAATTTGTGAAGTTTCGGGACATGCCGGAAATCAAAAGAAGGTATTGATGCACAATCCGTAAGGTTTCGTGACACACCGGAAATCAAAAGGAAGCATCGTTGCACAATTAATGAGGTTCCGTAACATTCCGTAAGTCAAAAAAGGGGATGATTATGTAATCCACAAGGTTCCGTGACGTTACGGAAAGAAAACAAGTATCGTTGTGAAATCCGTAAGTTTCCGTAACTTTACGAAAAAAGAATCACCAAAAAAGGGCAAGGGGGTGTATTTAGTAAAAATGGGGGTGCAAATAGCAACCAGGCCCACTTGGGCCCTCCAGAAGGTTGTTGCTTCTGGAGGAAGCAACCTTGCTCGCCTGGGCGAGCTGGGTGGCAAGCTTCTCCCCCAATTTTCTATAAATAGGGGGAGAAGTGAAGTAGAAAAGGGTTCAGCCCCTTAGGCACTTCTCTCTCTTTCGAATTTGCTTAGGAAAATTGTTTCCGTGAAGAAAATTCAAGCCAAGGCGCTTCCGTAACGTTTTCGTGAGTGATTTCGCAAAGGTTTTCGACCGTTCTTCGACGTTCTTCAGTCTTCAACGGGTAAGTACCTCAAACCAAGCTTTTCAATTCATTCTATGTACCCGTGGTGGTCCACATTTGGTTTCATGTATTTTTATTCTCGTTTTCATTTACTTTTTATACCCCATTTTGACGTGCTTAAGCCATTTAGTTAAGTCATTTCTCGCTTAACCTAAAAATAAAATAAATTTCCACCGATCGTTTGAATTGTACCATCCGTTAACTTTGGTTGAAATGAATTCCGACCGATCGGTCGTGCCGCAACCACGTTGGAAATAAAAAAAAAAGGGTAAATAATAATATAATAATACTAAAAAAATACCTTTTAGTAAAATAAAGAGAAAAATCAATCGGACGTTTTCTCTTTGGGATTTCTCATTCTTAATTGAATTGACTAAATAATTAAAGTGAAACTAAGGCTAAAATCGACTCGCCTAGTCAAGCTCGTCCACAAAAATAGGATTTTGAAAGTTTATCATTTTTTGTTTCTTACTAAGTAAAATGGATCATTTTCAAGGTCCAATGCCTTAAAATGATCACCTTTTAAGTAAAAAAGAATCACTTGATTCACGCATAAGCAAGAACTACGTAGGTCTGATTTCCCCATCATAATTGAGGAATACGTAGGAGCAAAGGGAAACACCCTTGTCGACCACAAAAATAGAAAAAATATATAAAGGGTATAAAGGATATAAGGACATAAAAGGGAACATAAAAATCAAAGTCATGTTTGCACATTCGATTAAAGGCTGTCGTCCCTTGTGACGGACATGTGGGGTGCTAATACCTTCCCCGTGCGTAAATACAACTCCCGAGCCTTTCACTTAAAAGTTCGTAGATCACGTCTTTTCCGGTTTTTCCAACGTTTTCCTCAAATAAACGTTGGTGGCGACTCCGCGCGTATTCCTTTCGTGGAACACGCATCCCACGAGTCACGCGTCGCCTTCACGCCGAAGGGTAGGTTGCGACAACATGTCTATCTGTATCCACTATTAGACTTCTTTCTCGCACTTGCACTCCAAGAACACTCGATCAAACTTTATTACTTTAAAAAACTTGGTGCACCTAATGAATTTTCTCTTGTAGTCAATAATCCTAACTTTTGTACAAATATTATTTCAATTTTTTTTATAAATGTAATTTCTTATGCGATTATTTTATGATAAGCGTAGAAGCACATATTGGAATTCTAATTTTGATTCAAATTTATACAAATGCAAATTATTAATAGCCTTAAATTTGACATTTTAGATAAATAAATGAGCTAAAACGATTTGAGATAGAAAAGTATTCAACAATGTTGATGGAAATTACAATGGGAAACAAGCACTAAGAAAACTAATTAGGCAAGAATGATAATGGGTGAATTAGTCAATAATGTTAATGGAAGACAAATGTAAGATTAATAGTGAAAGATCACTACTAGAAATTATAGTTTATTAATTGACAATAATTTTAAAATATTTAAGTTTAATTTAATGTAATAATGTTATGTTTTGCATAAGTATAGATAATGATTTGTCGTTTATTTGTCAATTTTATATTTCTCAAGTCTTTTCTTAATAGTATAATAATTGAAATATCAAATATCACACTAGAAGGGGGTTGAATAGTGTGTTAGACTAAAATGTGAACCTTTTTTGAAATGGATGTTGTTTTGACAAAGATATTTGAATATGAAGTTGAAAACAAAACAGCTGATGGATCGTCTAGTGAATATAAGCTAAATAACAAAGGAGCAAAGTAAAAACACTTCATTTATAAAGGTTCACTCAACCTGAGCTACATCCAACAGTGTATAACAGATTGTTAGATTTTAACTTAAAACCAATTGGCACTGAGTGTATAACAGATTGTTAGATTTCAACTTAAAACCAACTGCATAGGATAACTTTGCAAAGCAAAGGATAACAAATTAAGCTTGTATAGACTTAGTCTAATGAATTATATATAGCAACAACACTTCAGAGAATATGATAGCTTGTAATGTTTCGCCATGCTTTATTCTCGGGATTAAGGGTCTTTATATAGGCTTCAAAATAGTATTTGTTGTGGGATTAGAGTCTTCCACAAAAAAATTTCATTATCACACAAATGTTTTTCCTACTACATGGCAGCTTGTAAGAGAAGAGAGAGGCAACAATAGACCATGCATTTGCAGCTCCTCTGCTCCATTACTTGTACTATTTGATTCTTTGTTTGTTGTGATATTCTTCTATTTTGTATTTGTCTTAGTACACTTGAAATTCAACTGTTACCCATTCAAATTATAAGAGGCAAAATGAAATCATCAAGGTACAAATAAGAATATTTTTCCTCATGTAGGCTAACATGAGTTCAGTATAAAGATGGATGTCATTTTTGCTTTATATAAAACACTTGTAAAAGTAAATATGTCCTTTGGACATGCAAAGCATAACATAGTGTGTTGACACTGGTCTTCACAAAGGGTTTGACATTTGTTTTATAACAACGCTTGGATACTAAATTTAGTTATTAATAAAAACAAGTTCTAGTTACCTTTGGATGGTTATTTGTTAAGGCATAAGAGTAGGAATATATTGCTATGAGCTTTGAACCAAGTATGTCTTGTTTCACTTAACATAACTCATTAGTTCAATCAATAATTTATATCTTTATCATCATCAAAACATTGGGTAATTCTTGGGTCGTCCAAGTATAGCATATTGGATCATCCATATCTAACAATACTCCCTCTGTCCCATAATAATCATTGTTTAAGAAGAAGAAAATTGTTCCTAAATAATTGTCAATTTAGTTTTTTAATATAACTTTAATTACTTTTTTTACTTATATTCCTTATTATATTAGTTATAAGTCCTACAAAAAATAAAAATGAATTAGTGATCATAAGGTTAATTTTGTAAAATGTTTATTCTCTTTCATCCCTTTATTAATTTCTCTTGGTTTGTGTAAAACAACCTATGCCAATGATTATAATGGAATGGAGGGAATAAATCATTGTTTTTTCTATTCGTTAAATTAGTTAAGCTTAGGATTTTTTTTATTAGTATGTAGGTAAGCTTAAGCTTAATGTCCTTGAAGAAAGCTATACATAATTTCTTAATATAAATGTAGTTTTCACAATTAATGTTGCATAAAACAATATGATACAATTTTTTTTGTATGTACAATGGTCACACTAGGGTTTGAACTTATGACTTCATGCATTCTACTCCAACTCCCCACCATAAGGCCAACCCTAGTGGGTTTGATGCGGATATACTTTGTTTATAATAAAATCTCATCAATTATTTTTTTTGGAATATTATTTTTATTTATGTTATATTGTTTTTAATTTTCTAAACAAAATTTCATATTGCACTAAATGGATGAATGATTGGGGAAAAAGGATTTGTAGGAATTTCCAAGACCAAATTGATGCTTGTAGAAGAGACTTGGAAGCTACTCATGTTTCTATTGATGATCAAGATAGTGGATCCTATTTGGAGTTGAAAAATAAATTGGGTAGTCTCATTTCCCAAGAATAATCTTACTGGTACCAGAGATCCAAAATATTATGGCTAAAGGATGGTGATGTCAATTCCAAAAAAAAATCACTTTTATGCTTCTTCCAGGAAGAAAAATAATTTTATTTCTTCTTTCTCGTGATGATGGCACTGTTGTTCATGAGCACAGTCAGAAATGTGATGTAGCCATCTATTATTTAAATAATATTTTTAGTGCTAAATTTAATTGTACTGATTTCATGCCAATGATTAATAATATGCTAGATCCCTTTACAATTAAGGAGATTCAAATAGTTATTTTCTAGACAAATTCAGGCAAATCTTCACGACTCGATGGCTTAAAATTTGCTTTCTAAATAAATGTGGAACCTCTATGGCCCTAAAATTTCCATAGTGGCACATCCTAGTTAGAAATAGGAAATCTTCCCCCTTAGGTAAATAACACCACCATTGTCCTTATCCCAAAAAATAATAACCTTTCTACCATGTGGGATTTTTGTCCTATATCTCACTACAATGTTCTTTAAAAAGTTATTTCAAAAGTTATTGCTAACCAGTTAAAGCCTTTTCTCTCTAAATGTATCTTTGTTGAACAATCAATTTTTGTTGAAGATTGTTCTATTTTAGACAATGTTATCCTGACCTCAGAGATTATCCACCATATGAGATGAAAATCAAAAGGAAAACCTGAACAAGTCACTTTGAAGGTTGATGTCAACAAAGCCTTTCATATAGTTGTGTGGAATTATCTCTTTTGCCTTTTTGGAGAAGATATGAACTATGGTAATTTTGTTGGGCTATTACCCCTAAAAGAGGACTAAGGAATGGTGATCCATTGTCACCTTACCTTTTTATCTTATGCACTGAAGGTCATTTATCCCTTTAGAAAATATGATAGCGGAATGAAGATCTGTAACATCCCAAAAATAATCTAATAATTATTTAGATAAAGATATCTAAATATATCTTTTAGTAAAGGAAAAGATAGATTAAATTATTTTAATATATTAGATTGTTATTTTTATTTTGAAAATATGTTAGTATTATAATATATAAGACTAATTAAAGATAATTATGATTAAAGATAATAGATAAAGAAAAATCAGTTAAACAAATTTCAAATTGCGTATAATTCTTATATAAAGGTAGAACAGTTCCTTCTCTTAGAATCCCACACGTAAACAATCTTTCTTGATATTAGCGGATTGCTTAAGGACTAAGAAAAAGAAAGAAAGTGGGAAAATTATTTCAACGAAATTGGTAGAGGAGAAGAAGAATAATGAAGAGCACAAATTTCTTGCTTCAAGAGGTAAGTAAAACAACTTTTTCTAAACCTTCATCGTATGAATTATTGAGAATTTGTTTTCTTTATATATATATATATATATATATATATATATATATATATATATATATATATATACTAACATTATCTAAAGGGTCTTATCACTGAATTAATGAATATATAATTTAACCTTTAGGATTAGGATCAATCTGTACGTATGTGTGTTATGTTCTAGCCATTGTAAATATTATATGCCTTAGTTATTATATTACGTATATAATTGTTGTTATGTATTTGGTTTCATATTATTAATTAATTATATTATTGTTGTGATGTAATTTTGAGAATTATTATTGGATGCACGAAATTAGGGAATTTGATGGTAGTTTCTTTTTAGAATGATATTCTTGTAATTTTGTGAGTTAATCATCACCTTCTAGGAGGGGATGATGATGTACATTTTATTATGAGATCACAATGTTAAATACCTCCATCTACGATGGGGAAGATAGTGGGACGCCATTGCATGGAATATGAACTCATAGACCTTTTGAAGAATATGAGATCTACATTGGTTTTGAGAACCAAAGAATTGAGTCTTGATTCTGAGAATCACTAAGTTGGGTCTGATATATTTGTTTGGATGCAATGAGGTGTTCTCATTTATTTAAATATTTTATTTATTCAGAATGTTATGAATTGTGATTGTTTTAATATGTTTATATATATATATATATATATATATATATATATATATAATCTTATTTTAAATTCATTGTAGATATCATGGTTGATTTTCCAGATTACCGCACTAGCTGAAAACAACACTATTTGCAAACTCCTTTTATTTTTTTTATTCGTTGGGATTATCATTTCATTACAAGTCTTGTTTTCAGAGCACGAGAAAGAAGTTGTTGAGTTTAAGGAGACTTAGAGACATAGTTTTCTTAGTTACATATATTTCAGCATGGTTAGTACGTTAGAATAAGACACTAGATGCGGCTACTTTCGTTATATTTTAAGCGTTAATTTACTTTAGATGCCCAAGTTTTGAGGATAATGTTTTCTTTTTGTAAAGACTCGTTTATTTGACTTATTTTACTATACATGAGATATTTTCATACTATTATAATTTTGGGATTTCATATTCTTTTTGATATATTTTATTACGGGTTGTTATTGTAACAAAACGCGTTACGAATGGTATCAGAGTAGACCTCTCTCCCAATATGGTGTGGTTCAAGGACGAACCAAGAAGAAGTTGGTAGGCAAGTAACACGCCCATCAAATCACACCAGAATGAGAGGGATCAAGAGGTTGTATAGGTATGGAACTGTGCAGTTGAGATTACTTAAAGGAATTAATTGGTACTACCTATACCAACAAGATGCATCTACTTTTCGGTAGCTCATGACTTAAGAACTCCACGGTTAAGCAGACTTGGCTTGGAGTAGTTACGGGATGGGTGACCTTCTGGGAAGTTCCCTAAAAAGCGAGTGAGTGAGGACAAAGCATGCTGAAATGTCTTGTGTTAGTTTGTGGGGTCAGTCATTGATCCTAGAAGCAAGCAGAGTGTTTGTCGTCTTTTACGACTAATTTTTTTGTATAGAAAAGTTTCCAAAATGTAAATAAATCTCCTAATTTATGGTTATTTTTTGGTAGGATTGTAAATATTTCTAGTTTAGTTTTCATTTGTGCTCAGTAGAAGCCTTCCTATTGAATTTAATGTAAATTTCACTTCAATTTCAGGTAAAAAGGAGAAAATTAAGAAGGTTCAAAAAGTGTTGTCTCGCTAAGCCTGAACCATGCGCTAAGCGAGACAGCAGTGGCTTAGCGCATGAGGATAAGCCTAAAGAGAGTTCTTTCACGCCAGCACACGCTTAGCGCGTATGCAGCTCACTAAGCGAGACGGTTGTCTCTTCTGCGCTAAGCGCAAGATTGGCGCTAAGCCAAATATCACTTACTCGCTCTAAGCGCGAGAATGGCGCTAAGCGCGCCTTCGAGGTCAGAAAGCCTTTTTTAAGCCTGATTTGCATAGAAAAAAAGAGAGAGCATGACAACGTGAAAGAGGTCTGAATTGACTGCGAATTATGTGCAGAGAACAGAGGAAAAGTTGAGCAAGGAAGCAAAGGTTCTAATTTTTAGGTAGATTCTAGGTTTTAGAGTTATTTTCTAGGTTCTTAGAGGTGGAGGAGACATCCCCACTACTTTGTAATCTGGTATTTTCTTTGAAACCCTTCTCCTATTTGTGAAAGATGTTCCTTTATAATGGAGGGCTAAAATCCTTTGTTGGGAATTTCTACTAAGTACTTGATGTAAATATTTTTATTATCTATTTGAGGTTATTTTCATGTGTTCAATGTTTCTATCTAAGCTTATTGTATGCATGTTTGTGGTTTGATCACCCATTAGTGTGTGCTGTTAGGAACTTTAGCATTGACAAATGTATTGTTTCCTTGGAACATGATAGAGAAGGGCTAGATAACTGTAGTGCTAGACATAGTGCGCAGGGTTCTAGTTTTTATTATGTTGTGCTTATAATGTTGTTTAAATTAGGCTAAGTTCAACAAGAGACATATGCGAACGAAGCTTAGTTTAAATTAGTCCAAACTCACGAGACATCAGTGTTGGTATTTTTGTCCTCAGCATAGAACACAGGAATAATTTCAAATAGAGAAAAACCCTAATTGCATCAAGTATCTCGGTGGAAGGACCCAACGCTTTTACTTATTTGTTTTCACACTCAATTGTTCACGTTTACTGTTTCTTTGATTACAATAGAATATACCTTTTAAAAGATCAAATATTGCCACATAGGATTGTTTATTAATGTTTTAAATGGCATGGTATTCTTTTAGATATTGGACTTGATCAACCCAGTGTTTAATTGGTGGTATGTAGATTTATGGAACCTAATAGGCGAAGGGCATACGCGAATGATGCACTTTCAATGACCTTGGCTCAGATGACCGAAGTTATGCAAGCATAGATGGAGGTTATCCATCAAATGAATGGGAATGGAAACAGAGTCGTCACCAACTCAATTACGCCTCTGAACCCTCAATACGCAGGGTTATCTGAATTCCGTAGGAATGATCCCCTATTTTTCCATGGTAGCGCAGATCTTGTAAAAGCAGAAGAATGGCTCCAAAAGCTAGAGAAATTTTTTAGAGTCATGAGATGTGATGATGCATAGAAGGTGGACTTTGCCACCTACATCCTGGAGTCTGATGCAAAGCATTGGTGGAACAAAACTCGAGGGAGTTTGGCAACTTGGGGAACTCCTATCACTTGAGAGAAGTTCAAAGAATTTTTCCTCGAGAAGTACTTTCCTCACAATGTGCATATCCAAAAGGAGACTGAGTTCCTCCAACTTTGGCAGGGAGAGATGACCGTTGCGTACGTGGCTAAGTTTGAGAGCCTAGCGAGGTTTTCTTGTTATTTGAAGGATAATCCTCAAGATGATTGAAAGGCTATCAAGTTTGAAGAGGGTTTGATTCATGGAGATCCACTGTGTCCCACAGCACAGACCACTTGCTACAAATGTGGGAAAGTGGGACACTATCCTAGAAGTTGCAAGGGTCAGAGGAAATCCCAACCAAGGCCACAAAACCAAGGGTGAGTCTTTACACTCCAAGGGGAAAAGGTGAAGGAGTTTGATGGTTTGATTCAAGGTATGAGTTTTATTAAAGAAAGAAAAATAATTATACTGTTTAATTTAGGAGTGACACATTTTTCCATATCTCTTGATTGTGTGAAAGATTTAGCTTTGCCTGCTTCTAAATTTCCTTTTGATTTGAGTGTTGCTACTCCTGCAAAAGAGAAGCTTGTTACTTCCATTGCTTGCTTTAATTTTCCTTTAGTGTATCACAGTGTGACTTATCTTGTTAATCTTATATGCTTGCCTTTTTTGGTTTGGATGTCATACTTGGTATGAATTGGTTGTCTTCAAATTGTGCTATCATAAATTTTTTAGATAAAATTATTTCCATTGCTAAACAACCAATGTCAATTAATTCTTCTATATCCAATTCAATTGTTTTTGTTGTTTCCTATCTTAAGTCTTTAGTCGAGGGAGCTCAAGGATACATTCTTTTGTTCTGTGCTAGAGTAGAGGTTGAAAATGACGCATTAGCTATACATGTAGTGTGCAAATTCCAAGATGTTTTTCATGGGGAAGTCTCTAGTCTACCTCCAAATAGGGATGTTGAGTTTAACATAGACCTTGTACCTGGGAGTGGACCTGTATTAGTAGCACCTTATAGGATGTCACCTCTAGAGTTCAGTGAGCTCAAGAAACAATTAGAGAAGATGTTGGAGAAAGGGTTCATTAAGCCTAGTGTGTCTCCTTGGGGAGCGTCAGTGCTTTTAGTGAAGAAGAAAGATGGAAGCATGAGATTATGTGTGGGTTATAGGCAACTGAACAAAGTGACTATCAAGAATAAGTATCCATTATATGGGATAGATGACCTTTTAGATCAGTTGTGTGGAGCGTTAGTGTTCTCTAAGAAAAACTTAAGGTCAGGATATCACTAAATTAGAGTCAAGAGTGAAGACATTCCTGAGATTGCCTTTAGGACAAGGTATGGGCACTACGAGTATGTTGTAATGCCTTTTGGAGTGACTAATGCTCCAGCCGTGTTTATGGATTACATGAACTGGATCTTGAGACCATTGTTGGAAAATTTTGTGATGGTGTTCCTAGATGATATCTTTATATACTCTAAAACACTGAACGACCATAGGGAACATTTGAGGGTAATGTTGTAGATTTTGAGGGATGGGCACTTGTATGCCAAGCTAGAAAAGTGTGAATCTTGGCTTGATAAGGTGAAGTTTTTAGGACATACCATCTCTTGTAGGGGTGTGGCAATTGATTCTAGTAAGGTTGACATGGTGTTAGGATGGGGGCAACCTAAGTAAGTGACAAAAGTAGGAGTTTCCTAGGATTGGTGGGTTACTATAGGAAGTTCATATAGGGTTTCTCTTTACTAGCTTTACCCCTTACCAAGTTGACTAGGAAAGGGAAACCTTTTGAGTGGGATAAGGAGTATGAAGCAATTTTTCATGAGCTTAAGAAGTGGTTGGTCTCATCACTAGTGTTGATTATTCCAGATCCTTTGGTAAGCCTTGAGGTTTATTGTGATGCTTCTAACAATGGTTCATGATATGTGTTGATGCAAGAGGGTAAGGTGTTCGCATATGCATCTAGGCAACTTAGGACTCATGAGGGAAATTGTCCCACCCGTGATCTTGAGTTAGCAATTGTGGTGTTTGCCTTAAAGATTTGGAGGCATTACTTGTGTGGTGCAAAATTTGAGGTTTTTAGTGACCATAAAAACCTTAAATATTTGTTTGACCAGAAGGAGTTAAATATGAGACAGAGGAGGTGGATGGAGCTTCTAAAGGATTATGGTTTCAAGTTAAAGTACCACCCAGGAAAAACCAATGTAGTGGTTAATGCTCTTAGTAGGAAGTCATTGCACATGTCTAGCTTGATGGTGAAAGAAGTGAACCTGATAGAGGAGTTTAGGGACTTCAATTTGAATGTGTCTCTGAATGCATTAAGCATGAAGTTGAATAGGTTGGAGATTGGTAGTAACATTAGAGACCTGATTAAGAAAGAACAACTTATAAACCAAGAACTGCGGTCATTGGTGAACCAAGAAGGATATACCTTATATGCTGATGGCATAGTGTTATTTAAGGAAAGAGTTGTAGTCAAGAGGGGAGCCTTAGAGAGAGAATTTTAGAGGAAGCCCATAAAGGTAAGTTCACCATACATCTAGGGATAACCAAGATGTATCAGGATTTAAAGAAGATGTATTGGTGGCTAGGGATGAAGAAAGATGTAGCTAGTTTTGTATCTAGGTGTTTAGTATGCCAGAGGGTTAAGATTGAACATAAAAACCTTCAGGTTTGCTACAACCTTTAGAAGCTCCTGAGTGGAAATGAGAATGAATCTCGATGAATTTTGTGATGGTTTTGCTTAAGACTCATTTAGGTCTAGATGCCATATGGGTAATTGTGGGCAAGCTAACAAGTCTGCTCACTTCTTGCCAATTAAGGAAACCTACAAACTGGACATATTGGAAGACCTATACATTAGGGAGATAGTTAAGCTTCATGGCATACCTACCTCTATAGTGTCAGATAGGGATCCTAGATTTACCTCTAGATTTTAGAGGGCGTTCCAACAAGATTTTGGGTCCAACCTAAGTTTTAGCACTGTTTATCACCCTCAAATGGATGGTCAGTCAAAAAGGACCATACAGACCCTTGAAGACATGCTTAGAATGTGTGTTCTTGATGAAGGTGGACGTTGGGATAAGTTTGTACCCCCTTATAGAGTTTTCTTGTAACAACAGTTACCATGCTAGCATAGGCATGACACCCTACGACGCCTTTTATGGGAGGAAGTATAGATCCCTTTTATGTTGGTGTGAGGTGGGTGAGAAGACCTTGATAGGGCCTTACATAGTTCAAGAAACCACATATAAGATCATGTTGATTAGAGAAAGGATGTGCACTGCTCATAGTAGGAAAAAGAGTTATGCTGGCAAGAGAAGGAAGCCTTTAGAATTTCAAGGAGGAGAACATGTACTCTTGAGAGTTACTCCTAAGATTGGGGTTGGGAGATCCATGAAGGTCAAAAAGCTAAGTCTTTGTTTCATAGGTCCCTTTAAAATCCTAAAAAGAGTCAGGCATGTTGCTTACCAATTGGCTTTTCCACCACATTTGTCAAATCTTCATGACGTCTTCCATGTTTCTCAACTCCAGAAGTACGTACAAGATGTTTCACAAATCATAGTTCTTGAGTAGATATAATTAAAGGGTAATTTAACATATAAACCCATACATGTTCAAATCACTAACAAAAGCACCAGGACTCTAAGGAATAAGACAATTCCTTTGGTGAAAGTAGTTTGGGAAGGATTCACTCCAGAAGAGGCTACGTGGGAGCTTGAGGAAGACGTTAGACGTCAATATTTGAACCTCATTCATTGAGGTGTGTTCACTCTTAAATTTTTAATAACGCTAATTGTTAATTCGGTTAAGAAGTATTATTAATTTCAAGGACAAAATTCTTTAAGGAGGGGAGAAATGTAACATCCCAAAAATAATCCAATAATTATTTAGATAAAGATATCTAAATATATGTTTTAGTAAATGAAAATTTAGATTAAATTGTTTTAATATATTATATTGTTATTTTTATTTAGAAAAGATGTTAGTATAATAATATATTAGATTGGTTAAAGATAATAATAATTTAAGATAATAGAAATAATAGATAAAGAAAGATCGGTTAAACAAATTTCAAATTACGTATAGTTTTTATATAAGGGTAGACAATTCATTCTCATAGAATCATACACATAAATGGTATCTCTTGGTATTAGTGGATTGCTCAAGAACTGAGAAAAAGAAACAAAGCGGGGAAATTATTTTGACGCAATTGGTAGAGAAGAAGAATAACGAAGAACACAAATTTCTTGCTTCAAGAGGTGAGTAAAATAAATTTTTCTAAACCTTCATCGTATGAATTATTGATAATGTGTTTTCTTCATATATATATATATGCCTTATCATTGAATTAATGAATATATAATTTAACCTTTAGGATTAGGACCAATTTGTACGTATATGTGTTATGTTCTAGCCAATGTAAATATTATATGCCTTAGTTATTATATTACGTATATAATTGTTGTTATATATGTGGTTTCATATTACTAATTAATTCTATTATTATTGTGGTGTGATTTTGAGAATTATTATAAGATGCACGAAATTAGGGAATTTGTTGGTAGTTTCTTTTTAGAATGTTATTCTTGTAAGTTTATGAGTTGATCATCACCTTCTAGGAAGGGAGGATGGTGTACATTTTATTATGATATTATAATGTTAGATACCTCCATTGGGGATGAAAATAATATTTATTTATAGATACTACCATCTAGGATGGGGAAGAGATTTTGGATACTTCCATCTATGATGGGAAAGGCAGTGGGACATCATTGCATCGAATATGAGTTCATAGACCCTTTGAAGAATTTGAGATCTACACTAATTCTGAAAACTAAAGAATTGATTCTTGTGATTTTGAGAATCACTAAGTTGCGTCTATTATATTTATTTGGATTCAATAAGGTGTTGTCGTTTATTTAATATTTTATTTAATCAGAATGTCATGAATTCTGATTGTTTTAATATGATTTTTATTGAAGTGTGTGTGTGTGTCTATATATATATAATTCATTATGGGTACCATGATTGATTTTCTAGATTACCGTGCCGATTGAAAATAACATTATTTGCGAACTCCTTTAGTTGTTTTATTTGTTGGGATTATCATCTCATTATAAGTGTTATTTTTAGAGCATGAGAAAGAAGTTGCTGAGTGTGAAGAGACTTTAAGACATAGTTTTCTTAGTTACATTTATTTTAGCTTGGTTAGTACTTAAGAATAAGACGTTGGATGAGGCTATTTTCTTTATATTTTAAGCATTAATTTAGTTTAGATACCCATGTTTTGAGGATAATGTTTTCTTTTTGTAAAGACTCGTTTATTTGACTTATTTTATTATACATGAGGTATTTTCAAACTATTATAATTTTGGGATTTCATATCCTTTTTGATATATTTTATTACGGGTTGTTATTGTAACAAAAGGCGTTACGAATGGTATCAGAGCAGACATCTCTCCCTGCATGGTGCGGTTCGAGGATGAACTAGGCAGAAGCTAGTGGGCATGTAACACGCCCATCAAACCACACCAGAATGAGAGGGCTTTAGAGGTTCTATAGCAGTTAAGATGACTTAAAGGAATTAATTGGTACTACCTATACCAACAAGATGCATCTACTTTTCAGTAGCTCATTACTTAAGAACTCCACGGTTAAGCATGCTTGGCTTGGAGTAGTTATGGGATGGGTGATTTGCTGGGAAGTTTCCTGACAAACGAGTGAGTGAGGATAAAGCAAGCTGAAATGTCTTGTGTTGTGGGATCAATCATTGATCCTAGAAGCAAGCAAAGCTAATTTGCGAGGTCTCAAAAAGGGCTACCTACTAAGGGTTTTGACCGCTAGAGGGTTCTAACCAAAAAGGATTTTGAATTAAGTGTCACCACATGAAGTGTTGTAGTGTGAGAGTTGTTGAGAAGTTGTAAATGTATCTTTGTTGAACAATCAGCTTTTGTCGAAGACCATTTTATTTTGGACAATGTTATCCTGACCTTAGAGATTATCCAACATATGAGATGCAAATCAAAAGGAAAACATGGACAAGTCACTTTGAAGGTTGATATCAACAAATCCTTTGATATAGTTGTCTGGAATGATCTCTTTTGCCTTTTTGGAGAAGATGGGTTTCCATGAAAAGTGGATTGCTTGGATAAAAGTCTCTCTTTAGACTGTTCATTATTCTTTGATGAACAATGGTGATTTTGTTGAGTATATTACCCCTAAAAGAGGACTAAGGTAGGGTGACCCACTGTCACCTTATCTTTTTATCTTATGCACTGAGGTCTTTCATCCTTGATTAAAAAACATGATAGTATAAGGGACATACATGATACCAAAGTGTGGGGGATCTTTTATCCTCATGCACCTTTTATTCACTGATGACTTTTTATTTATTTTGTAGGTCTTTTGAAATTGAAGCTTATATCTTGAAGGACATTCTTGACACCTATGGGAAAACATCTGCTCAATTAATAAATTTTCAGAAATTAAAATTTTTTTACAATTCCAACATTCCCTATAGTACTAGACACTCCATTTATGCACTTTTGGGAGTTACAAGACCATTGGCTCGGGCAAATACCCTAGGTTTTCCATCAATCATTGGAAAAATAAGAAAGAAGGTTTTTGGTTTCATCAAGGAAAGACTTAGGAGGCATATCAACCATTGGACCTCCAAGAACTTGTCAAAAGTTGGTAAATAAATCATAATAAAATCTGTTGCTCAATCTATTCCCACCTATTGTATCACTGTTTTACTCCTTCCTTCCACTCTTGAAGATGAGCTACAAAAGATGATGAATTATTTTTTGTGGGGATCAACTTTGCAACCTAGGAAGGGAATAAATTTCCTTTATAGGGACAAGCTTACAATGAAAAAGAAATTTAGAGGTATAGGCTTTAGCACCTTTATGCTTTTAATCTTGCTATGCTAGGGAAGCAATGTTGGAGATTATTGGCCAACCAAGATACTATGGTTTCAAAAGTGCTCAAAACTAAATATTTTCTTCAAGGGAATTTTTTGGAGGCCAACCTAGGTCATATATAATCCGAGTTATGTTTGGCGTATTATCTATGCTTCAAGTAATAGTCTAAGGAATGTATAAAGTGGAATATTGGCTTCTATCAATCTTTGGTTTTAGCCTTGGTTAAAATCATCACAAAATTCCTATGTTACAACTCCTACTCCCCACGGCCTTGAGACACTAACTGTTGGGGATCTTATAGATCATCAAAGACATGAGTGGCAAGCTGGTTTTATTGAAGTAACATTCAATCATTCAGATGCACATGCTATTCAATCTATTCCTCTCATTAATTCATCTGATAATGATAGGTTGATCTGGAAATTTTCCCTAAATGGTTCCTATTCTGTTAAAACCGCCTACCACAACATCATAGAAGCCATGTTAGGCACCGAACTCTTGAAAGCTAATGGGAATTGGTCAGCAGTTTGGAAGTTGCATACTCCTCCCAAAATTAAACACTTCGTGTGTAGATCTCTTAGTGGTTGTCTGCCAAATAGGTAAAGACTCCTTCCAAAAGGAGTTAACTGTAATTCTCAATGCTATTTTTGTTCACAAGTTTATGAAAATGAATGGCACCTCTTTATCACATGTGAAAAATCCAAACAAATTTGGATAACAACAGCAAAGCTTTGGGATGTCATCCAACCTAAGATCAAAACTGCCGAAAGCTACAATGATTTTATCTTCAACCTTCTCGAGCAACTCCATCCTCATAAGTCAAGTCAATCAGCTATGATCCTTTGGTACATACGGAAAACTCGTAATCAAAAAGTCTGGGAAAACGTTGAAACAACTTCCTCCATTGTTGTCTCCTTAGCGCTTCAATCCTATTCAGAGTGGTTATCTGCCGATGCAAGCAACAACATTTATATTTCAGCGTCTCCGCCTTCTACCTCCCAACAGATATGGACTCCTCCAGCAATAGGTCTCCCCAAATGCAACTTTGACGCAATTATTTTCAAGGATCAGAATGTGTTTGGTATAGGGATGTGTCTTCGTGATGACAATGGAACCTTCATCAAAGCCAAAACCAAGCACTATCAAGGCACACCTCAACCGCAGGAAGCTGAAGTTTATGCACTCCATCAAGCTCTCGTGTGGATTCAGCAATTCAAAATGATGAAAGATAATCTGGCAGCAACAAAACCTAGGGCTTCCCTCTCCACTATCCAAAAGTCTTTGTAAATTTAATTTGTATTCTCACATGTACAACCAATCATCCTTAGTGAAATTATATGATCTTGTTTTCTCTAAAAAAAAAAAAAAAAGCTAATTAGGTAACTCCAACCAACATCAGAAAATTAAATTCCATTCACATTCATTTTCAAAGGTTCAACAGTCAAATGAAACACATTTTCTAATAAACTTGTTTAACCTTCTTTTAAAGAAAATAACCAAGTGAATATAATTAAGCAGTATGGATTATTATCCCAAAATAAGTTGTGCATAATCACGTGACATCTAGAGTTTTTTTTTTCATATTTATTTTCAACCAGGTCAATTTTAATACTAGCATAAAAAATCTAATCTAATAAATATTGAATGAGAAAAATGATTTTATACTAAATACATTTGAATTCACTCAAAATGCAATTACAAAGTATAAAAAAAAAAACTAAGTATTTAACATTCCATAAGTCTAGGAATACTCCACGCTATCTAACACACTCCTTCTAGCACACTTTTCTTGAATAAAGTTTATTAAAAACTACAAAATTAGAAAAGGATCATTAGATGAGATGTGAGACTCACTAAATTTTATGATTTTCAACAAATTTCAAACAACAGAAGAGAATGAGAATGTATAAAAAATTATGTTAGAGAATATATTCTCAACATTAGGAGTGTAAGTCACCCAAGTTAAATCGAGTTTTGCTTATTTTTTAACCCAATCCAATTAAACTTAATTGTGTTTACCTTTTTCTTTTTTTATAACCTAATTCAATCCAATACAACTTTAATTGAATTGATTATCAGGTTGAATCATTCAAAAATTATCACCAAACTCAAAAAAAATAATAAGATATTTTATTTGACAAAAAAATAAAAAATAAAAATATTATTCATATGATAAATAATAATCACTAATAAAATTCAATAATCATAAAACATAATATTGTTTTATAAATCAAAATACTTAAGTTAGTAATAATCATAAAACATAATATTATGCTAAATTAAATTCTGTTAGGTTTTGATCGAATCTGAAACTCCAAATTGGTTACCCAATCCAATTATAATCAATTTCATTAAATTAAAATCAATTCAATTCAATAACTCAATCCATCCACAAAAATTTAATTGGATTAGATTGGACGAGTTCGTTGATTGGGTCCTATCCATTTACCCCCGTACTTAGCATTTCTCTTAACATTTTATTCTATCATATCCACATCAGATGATTTCCACATCAGAACTGAGCCTGTAACAAATAGGCATACACAATATACAAAAGCTGGAAAAAGTCAAACTTGGAGAGAACTGTGTATTAATTATAAATATCTATTTTGATTCAATAATGGAAAAAAGTATATGTAACTCGGTTAAACATTTCAGTATCAGATTACACTACACTACAACATTTTAAGGGCAAAATCCCGACATTAAGGTATCATTCACTCTGTTGCAATCTTCGACTATCTCTAAAGTAACTTTAGCTGAACTAATTTTTCAGCTTGTAAAAGATTGCTCCAACTCCGTGATCAAAGTTCACCGCAGCACCCAAGGCATACATCATAACAGATTCTACTCAATTTGACATAAAAATATTCACATTTTCTGAACTGAGTATATGAAATAGAGTAATCATCATTAATCATTGTTCCTTGAAAAAGATGGCAATGGCATTGAGCCTTGTGGGCGAAGGATTACAAGCACACCAAACATCCCAAGCATTGGAAGAACAAGAAGCCACTTCAACAGTTTATAGTAGTGCATATGGAATGTAAGAGAGAAATCATCAGAGAAATACAGTCCATTTCTGTCAACCATCTCAACCAAAACCGTTCCCATGGTCCTTACCGACACAGTTGGCAGCTTAATCCGATATTTACCAGGTTGACCATAGGTATTGTTCAACTTTATCGTTCTCTCTCCTTGGTAATTACCAGGTACGAGCAAGGAAGTCTGGTGAATTTACACGGCATGAAAGAAGAATGAAACATAAATTGAATGCTTCCCAAATAATCAGTGATCTAAAGAAATTAATTTGGTCAAGAACTTACAGTGACTTTGTACGGTCCTTGATGCCCAGATGGGTATCTGTAGTTATCTACAATCTCAATTTCCACCCAAAAGCTTTTGCCTTCCTCATCGCGGAATGCCCTAGAAGGATGAGTAACATAGATACCTTCACGACTGTAACGATTTGCAAGATTATTTCTTCCTTGACTAGGCAATCTCCATGCCTGAAACAATGTATAAAGCCATTCAGTAACAAAACCGAGGTTGTTTCAATGATCAAATTTCAAACATATCCTGCCTTTAGGGGATGATGAGGAGATGGGGTTGAGAAGCAGAAGACATTGCCATTCATTGTTGTGACAATTAGATCAAGATCATCCCCACCATCAACATTGTCTGCCAAGACCATGCTATACCTGTAAAAAAAATGGCACATAACTTCAAGAAAGTAGAACAGAAAGCATATCCGAGAGATAACAGTTAAAGAATCTCTTACGAAGTTTCACCAATGTCAACAGCATCAGCACATCCAGTAGGTCCATCAATGAGGTACAAATAACCATCAAATGATGTGGTAACAATAGTTAATCCCTTCTTTTTCTCCTTGTCTTTACTTAAATCGACTAGAAGAACTTGATTCATTATTCTTCCATGAGTTTGATATGGATACCGCCCAATAGATGACCCATCCCTGCCATCAAGAACATGAATCTTCCCAGATAGTGTTGGCACAACAAGCTCAGTATGGCCATCCCCATCAACATCACCAACAGTAGGACCCTAAGGAAAATGAGCGACATTCTCAATCAAACTTTGGACAAATGAATCGCCTAAATGGTTTCTAATGCAATGCAAATGTGTGGAAGGAGTGAGACTGTTAGGATATAAGGAGAAGGAAGAGTTAGTTAATATAGTTAGACTACTAATGAGTTAGTTAGTTAGAGGGGTTTATTAGAGATAAATAGAGGAAGAAGGATAGGAGAGAGGGGGATCTTATCATTTGTAGATTGAGCATTAGCTCTTTGTGAAAAGAGAAATCCTTTGTGAAGGGGAAACCCTTGGAGGAGAGTTTTCTCTCCTATTTTCTGTTCTTTTCTTACTAGTCAATAAAATCTTTTATTTTCTTTCTCATTTCAATTCTTGGTTCCTAACAGAGACAAATGATCAAATTAAGCAAACCTAAAAAACATTAATAGGTTCATATGAACACATTGTCTAAATTAAATCTAATGTGCAATTACCTAGGTAAAGTGATATTCACTTGAGTATTCTATAATCTATCATCAACAACAGGAAATTGTGTATCTATCATCAAAATGTAAAATTGATAGCTCTTGAGGAATACTGTGAAGACCTTGACTAAAAAAGTTTCATTGACTTGGTTCATTTGTATTCTGATAAGATAAAGGGACTTGGTCTATTGACCCTTCGGAAGTCCAAAGACCCCTTTAAGATCAAGTCTAATGTTGAAGAGAAGAATATATGATGAAATTAGAAGCAGTCAACAGTACCCCTTATTTATAATCATTTCAGATTGATTTACATTAAAGAGCAACAATAATAATAAGAACTGTAACTCCCCATAACACTAATAGCCACTATACATGAATCTGGCTATTCCACTATCCTAGACATTATTTCCTAGGAATATAAACAGTTTCCAACACATTCCCCCTCAAGCTTATAAAGCTTTCAACTTGTTGGGATAGAAGTCTTGAACTTTTGTTTTCAAAATGTTTTATACTTTTACGGACTTCATCATTTGTTTATGTCAGCCAGTGCCTGTATTATTAGTATTTTTTTAACAGTCTTGTTGAAGAACCGTATTTGTCAATAGTTTCATTGGAGGCCAGCACATTGCTGCATGGACTCTTCTATTGTAGCATGCTCAATCTCTTCATCTTTAAGCCTCTTTTCATCTTCCAACACATCCAAGAGAATGCCTAAAGCCAAAGGGAAGTGAACCAAATATAGAACTGGAGTGATACATCCACTTCCCCTTATGTTTTTCTCTACCTTTCATCTTTAAAATTCAATGTTTCATCATTTTGACCAGTATAATTACAGTCTACATTCATTCTGTAATTATCCCATCAATTCAAACCATTTTTAAAATCCTATATCATAGATATTGATTGCTCTGTAAACAAGAATAAATATTGACAACATACAATGCATAAAATCATGCAACATTCATTAATGCTAAGAAAGATTGTGATAGCAAGTTACCTGTGGAATAAGACTCTTTAGATGTTTTTCCCATATTAAATCTCCTTTTGGAGTCCATACAGCAACATTTCCATGTGTATCAGCTGTAACTAGTTCAATTTTCCCGTCATCATTAACATCAGCCGCAACAACAGCTCCTTGAATCTCAGCCATTTCAAGAGGAAACTTTTGTCTAACCTTACCTATTTGAGAAAAACAACTACTAGCATTTAATTTACCAATGTATAGATACATGTAGCCAAAAACCCTTGATTCAAAATCTTGAGTTTTGACAACTAAATAATGACACGGCTAAAAGAATAACTTGCAATCAATGAAATATCGTAAGCTGAAAATTAAATGCATTCAGTCCCCAATCTTACGATTTCAGAGCAAAACATGTCCAAGTCCAACTTTGCAATGCAATACATCATTCAGTAGGGAAACAGCAATAAAGCAAAGCAGAAAAGGGAGGGAAAACAAAGGTTCATAAAAATGATATACATCTTTCAAGTGAGGAAAGATTGGACGTGCTAGAGAAAGATATGGCCTTTATCTTCTTGAAGACTCTTGTGTACCAGTTTTAGAAGAAAGCCAATCTCATTCATTCATGTTAGAGTCTCAACTGTCAAAAAAAGAAAAAATTCTACTTTTTCATTATCGACTAGGACATCCATATTCAAAATAGCTTTGCTTCCCTCACTCTCTTCTTAACAAAAGGCATGACTACCAGAAATATTTAGAGAGGAAAATAAAAAAATAAGGTAACATTAACATCAATAATTATTAACGAAATAAAATCTGAGAAAATCAATGAAGGCAACATAGAAACCTGAACGTTTTTAAAACAAGAGTAATAGTAAGGAAGCAGTCCCTAGACATTACCATGATGATCTAACACATAAAACAGGCCATATGAAGTTCCAACAAGAATGTCAAGATTCCCATCACCATCCAAATCTACAACAGTTGGGGAAGAATATATGTAGGCACGGAAGTTTGAAGTATCTGTACTCAGATCAAGTTCTGCAGTCCATTTAACTTGTTTCGTATCCAGATTAAAAACAACAATACCACCAGCAACATATTTCCCAATGTCAATATCACCCAGTTCTTTCCGATGCTCCTGGTTGTCATAATACCTGACAGCTTAAAAGGTGGATGATTACTGACAGATCACTAAATCAACAAATACTCATCTGTAGATGCAGACATAATATAAGTAAGAACCAGTTATTGGTATAAAATAGTCAAAAAGAATAATGCTCCAAAAACTTCTCAAAAAGTTGTTTAGAAAAAATAACAAGCATTCCCAGTCTGGCGACCAAATAAATGAAGCAGAGATTAGTAAAATAAAATAGTACGATGGCTTGATCTCTCGATAAAATAAGTAAAAAAGAATAAAATAAGTTTCACTGATGTTCTTTTTTGCAGAAAGCCATTATCTGGCAACACATTTCATCTCCAGAGCTTAAATACATGTGACTTTTATTCATATCTGAAGTAATAAGTTTATTAAGGACGCAAAACAAGATAATCTTTGTCATAGTAGCTTTCTTTTGTTTTATAATAACACTATTCCTTTGCCCAGTTGCCCACAACTTCATCTTGTAGCTAATTCTTGATAGACAAAATCAGAAAGACCTTCTTAATAATTATATTAATCTTTCTATCCAGAACACCCTTCACAGAATTGGGTTCCATCCCCATACTGTCTGTTCATACAGATTGAGTTGAAGTCATTTATACTAAATCTATTTTGTCTGCAAGTAACACTGAAGTGTGTAGGGAGCTTTTTTTCATCTCTTTATTTTACAATGATACACATCTGGGTCTCATAGGTGTCAAGAAAAAAAGTAAGTGACAAAGGACTCAAGCAACTAAAGAACTATTAAGATGGTTATTCACCTTCCTCAACAGAAAAAAAAAAAAAAAAGTTAACCAGGATGCACATATGGAATGACAACAAAAGAGCTGTACAGCTAGCAACTTATTTAACCATGAAATTTGAATGACATAATTGTCACAACAGAAAAACAAAATAAACATATAATTGAAATTTATAAACTATGTACAGATGGACTCACTCGTGATCAAAGAAATAAGAAACGGCAACAATCATTTCTGAAACACCATCATTGTCGATATCAGCAATGACCTGGCAAAGGAAAGAAGATGACTAAATAAACAAGACGTTTTTACACTTTTTTTTCTTACAACTAAGCAGAATGAAGATTTAATAAATTTTATAACAATAAAAAGTTAAAGCAGGAACTCACAGGAGTGCACAAGATGTGTGAGTCAACATTCACATAATCTTCTAATTTTTCATGTTTAACTTCAGTCCATTCTTCATCACCCCACATTGTTTCATCAACATAATCATCATAATCATAACTATACTCATCAGCCAGATCTTCACTATTACGGAATAACTCAAAAGATGAATCAGCATCTGCATCCAGGCCTTCATCATTTTCCACAGTTGCAGCATGAATACCCTCTTTAACTTTGGATTCAGAACTGCCTTGCACTGCTCCTTTGGAATTGTTATCTTCCAGAAGACGTCTCCCAGTGCTGGTTTTATTATCAGCATGAACAGTTTCCAGAGACCCAGCATTCACAGAGGAATTATCCACAACAGTTGGCACCTTAATACTCTCGTCTACTTGACTTCCATTTATTTTCTTTTCTGGCTCAGGATTAGGCACCTTAATAATCTCATCTATTTGACTTCCATTTATTTTCTTTTCTGGCTCAGGATTAGGCACCTTAATACTCTCATCTACTTGACTACCATTTATTTTCTTTTCTGGCTCAGGATTGGACAAATTTTTTGTCTCAAGGTGGTTTTCTGTTGATGTGGCAGCTGAAGATTTGGCTTCATGTCTACTTCCATTCATTTCTACAAGGAGAATCATTAAGATAAAATTAATAATTAATTAATTAAATGTACATTTTACAACACACGAAGCCCAAAATTGTACTCAGTTGTTGAACCCTGTGACTGTGATTAAATCCATTTTACTAGGTTGATAATGAAAATAAGAGAATCTCTTAACCCACTTACACAACAGTGATTTGAGTAGTAAGCACAGCAGAAACTTACGAGACATAGAATTCTTGATAGTAGCATCTTGGACAAGTTGGTCATCATGAACATCTGGATGAGAACGGTCCACTGGGTCAGGATCCAAGCCCACAAACCATTTTTTTAGCACCTTCCTACGCGGAACTTCAAGCTTATCTGACATCATATAGCCCGAAACCCTAAAATTGGTAACTTATTACAACCTTGATAAAAGCACCTCAAGTAATGGGTAATTGTTCATGGAAGCAAAATTTTGAAAATATGGAAAAGAAAAAAAAGTCACCTGAAAAACAGCACTTCACCATTGTAGGTTGCCAAAGCTATTTCTCTCACTCCATCTTTGTCAATGTCATATAGAAGAGGACTAGAATGCACAGTTGATTGGTGGAAAGCAGGCCAGCCTGAGAACCATTCAGAAGATTATGTTTTATAAAACTCAAAATCAAACCTAAGTTAATCAATCAATCACAATAAGGACAAGCTTCGATCCTAAGCATTAACAATCAGTTTATACAAGTCTGAACAGTGCATTAACATTGATCCCTTTCAGTATTCCCTCCCCACCACCACCTTACGTAGCAAGAGTAATTTATTATTGTTCCTTAATCAGGAGTCACACAGAATTCTAGGCCTTATTAACAAGTTACATGTGCTGGGGACATGCAAGGTCAAATCTGCTTTCAGTATAAAGAACAACTAAGCCCATGTGGCTACATTATATTTTATTGCCAAATTTTACACATCTCAAACCCAGACAAAAGTTGAGGGTTGTGTTACGCAACTGGCAACCAAAACAAAACTTTACCAATTATTTCAGATTATGAACAATTCAACATTCTAATGGTAGGTCATTAACCATGTGTAATGCACCATGTAGCTCAAGTAAGATGTTACATAAGCTACAGCTACTACATTAGCTTCCAGAAGTGGTGCAAAATAGGCACAGGCCAATTGCGGTGATTAGAATAAGCTTTTGAATCTTTTACCTCTCTCTGGTTACATAAGATCTGTAAGTACTCACCTTAGCTACTCATTAATTCTCATATAACTTGCAAAATTTATTCTGAGGCTAAACCTCTTTTAATCACAAGCCTACAGGCTACAGCCTACCTCCATATTATAAAATACAATCAACCTTAATTTATCTACAATAAAACCATAGTAAAATAAAATTGATCAAGGGAAGGAGCACATAGTTTATCCTCTATAAATATCCCAAGCTCATCGGCATCATCAACCCAAGCCTACCACAATAAGAAAAATAGTAAAACCCCACATTCTTTTACCTGGCATTTTGTCCCCATCAGCACCTTCTAGAACCTCAAGGTAGTGAACAAAAGACGGAACCACAATCTCAAGCTTCCCATCACTGCAAAACAAAAAGGCAGACATTCAACAAAATGAAAATCACACAAACACAAATCACTCAAAAAGCAAAGCACAAACAATACCTGTTAATATCAGCAATCAAGGGATTTGCATAGATGCTGGAACTAACTTCTGTTTGCCATCTGAGCTCCAAATTCTTGGGGCACTTTGAATTCACAAGTGCATCCTCATCTCTAACCACGCCATAACAGGGAAAAGATATCAAGAGTAATTAAAAGCACAAAATTTATATACAGTTCTACAAACACTTAGGACCTGTTTGGTTCCCTTCTCAGTCTTTGATGATAAAAAAAGTTTTCTAAAACAATTTCACACTACTCAATCAATTTATCATCCAAAATCTATTAAATTTAAAAAATTGTTTCTAAAACAATTTTAAAAACCAAATAGCTAGGAGATTTTTCTCATTTTCTTTTTTCATTTTTCATTTTGTTCAACTTCTCCCTCAATTCCACACTCTAGTTTGTGCCTTGCACTACTCTTCAAAGTTATCTGAGAAACCTTGTTTAGGTGCATTTTGAAAACTAAAAACAGTTTTTGAAAATGGAAATCAAACACACCCTTATAGGATTATTCTCTAATTAGAATTAGAGTTTCAACTAGATAACAACCTTTAACACAAACCATTGCTAAGCAGGTTATCAGAGTCAAACTCCAATTCTATTAGAGAACAACACTAAAACCACCTAAGCAATTGCATTACATCTAAGTTTCATCCTAATCAAAACGTGTGATTGTTCAGCATATTTTAAATAAATAATTATCATTTTCTCTAGCTTGGTAGAAAAAGCAATCAGCTTCCGAATTAAACAGGCTACCAAGCAAGCCTTAAAATCGAAAGCCATTAAGCTAATGTATGAGACAAAACAAATGAATGAACTAGTGTTCCATTCTCTAATCTCTAAGTAGAAATAGAATTTCTACTCAATACCTACGTTAACCTTTAACAAAAACCTTTATTACGCAAATTATCAGAGTCAAACTCCAATTCTATTAGAGAAAAACACTAAAACCACCTAAGCAATTATATCTTAGTTTCATCATAATCAAAACGTGTGATTGGTTCAGCATATTTTTAAGAAATAACAACTATTTTCTCTTGCTTGGTAGAAGAAGCAATCCGTTCCTGAATTAAACAGGTAACCAAACAAGCCATAAAATCGAAAACCATTAAGCTAATGTATGAGTTGGAAGCAATGAATGAATTAGAGTTTCATTCTCTAATTAAAATTAGAGTTTGAACTCGATAACCTATGCGAACCTTTAACACAAACCTTTACTCCTCATATTATCAGAGTCAAACTCCAATTCTGATCGAAGAACAACCACTAAAACAACCTAGGCAATTACATATAAGTTTCACCCTATTCAAAAAGTGTGATTGTTTCAGCACAATTTAAAGAAACAACCATTATTTTCTCTAGCTCGGTAGAAAAACCGATCAGTTCCAAAATTAAACAGGTTACCAAACAAGCCTTAAAATTGAAATTCGAAAGCTATTAAGCTAATTGCATATGATGAAAGCAATAAATGAATGAGAGTGTTACATTTCGGGGTATCCGAGGGAGTCGTCGGAGGCTTCGCGCTCGCGGAAGGTGTTTTTCCTGCTGGAATCATCGGAGAGAACGAATGTGATGTTGTGGAGAAGTAGCAGAGAGAGCAGAAGAAGAAGAGGCTTTGTCCGCAAGCACGGTTTCATGTCATCTACTGTGGAATCGGCTCCACCAGATTGGTCAGTGATGCGATTTGGTAGAGTTGAGTGAAGCGATAATCAGCAATTCTCTTTCAGCATTCTATTGGGAGATTGTTGGGAGTGGGTGGAATGAAACCCTAGCTAGCGCGGTGGCAGTAGCAGGGTTTCTTTGGGTGCGTTCGATCTGCAAGAGTGCGAGTCAGGTACAAATGTATAAACAATAGATACGATTGTTATAAGAGGGTCATGCTCTCCACTTTTATTGCTACATTTTACTCTCTTGTGTATGTTTAAAATAAAAATAACAAAAGTCATATATAAATGAAAAATAAAAAGATGAATAATCTTTTATGTGATTTTTATTTTTATATATTTAATTTTGTTTTTTTCTCTTATTTTTATCCATTCTCTTAATAACAAAAGCTACTCACACTATTTGATTTCTTACTTCTCTTTCATACCATTCTTCGTCTCTCTCAACCACTCTACATATTTTTCAATTCACTCGGACTTTCTTTTCCTTTAATAACCGCTCTGGCGCTTTCTCCCTCTAATTATTTTCTTCTTCTTCTTTTGTTTCAACTTGGCTGCGAATTTGACTATTTGGTTTGTCGATTAGGTTATTTAATTTGTACAAGGATAACGGATGGAGATTTGTTTTGCTTTCTATGAAATTATTGTTCTTATTACTTCTAGTTTTCTTCTCTCCCGAGTCATACTTGTGTCCCTTTTTCTTCATACTATTTGAGTGTTGTTGCATTTTTTATTCTTTCTACAATTTTGATCAAAGGTGTTTCCCTCAATGACAAGAATTTTGATACATAACACATTTTTTTCTCACGATTTTTCTCCTCTAGCCTTTTAAATTACTTTATGTATTTATCCTCAATCTTTTTTATTCCAACTCATTCTTACACATCTTTCTATATTTTATTTCATTTGTTTGTTACTAATTATTGTTTTAATTAATTTAACATGTCTTTCATGGGATATGTCGTTATTGTCATTGTCAACAAGAAGACACTTTATGGAAAAAAAAAGGGGAGAGAGAATATTTTTTTCAAAGCCAAGATTATTGTGGTTTTCTTATGACAATTAATTATTTTTATTTTTAGTTGTGCTATCCAGTTTGTTTTTAATTTTTCTATCTAGAATGTGTCATTGAACAAAATTCAAAAGTTGTAATTAAAAATTATTGTATTATATAAATTTTTGACGCAATAACACAATAAAAATACTAACACAGGCGCGACAACTCCCGTGTTTCCACAAGTGTGTGTGTGTATTTAATCATAATGTTGATATGAAATATTCACGGCAATGTTAGAAATATCTTATTTTGAAAAGTATATAAAATATTTTTTAAAACAAAAAATCGACTATATGAAAGGACACATTTTTCCTCTTGTACTTTAAAAAAAAACTCATTTTATTGAAATAATTCAAGTAAATCATCTACCAGGATTAAAAATGTAATGGAATACATGTGATTTAAAGCAATTCATGATACATACTTTGTGTTGGATACGCACTACAATACACGATAAACAAAACAACACATGATAAATACTTGAGTTATAAGATTTTTTTTTTTGCATGTATATTGTTTGATAAAGTTGTTGCAACTAATAGATAATGTGAATTCAATGTAAAGACAAATATTACAAAAATAGGGTTGAATTGTGATTTTAAAATTTTTCTAAACCTTCTTTGAAAATCAAAGTTATCACCTCATATAGCTTTAAAAGCCGATAATGTGATTTTTCTAAAAAGGTACGATCACACGATGTCAACAAATTTTATAAAAATATCTTATTCAAAAAAAAATCAAATTCAAATCATTGGTCAATTTAAAACAAGAGTTACAAGACACAAAGAGTTCACCAAGTTCCACAAACTTTAAGCAAAGTTACAAATATTGTTCACTGTCACTTCTGGCTCTTATAAACTAAGCTTATTCTAAAGCTTAAACTGCACCTATACAAAGTATTTTGAGAGCTTTTACAACTTCAAAATTTACAAAGAAAGAGCTTGAAGAAGAGAGAACACATATTTGAATTTTTAGCGTGTTGGTTCGTAACTTGAATTCTTCAAAACTTCTAGTATTTATATGCTATCTTCAGCAAGTGTTTATTATTTCTAAGCGACTTCGTTTACTTCGTTGAAGGATTTTGTTTGAACAACTATCCATTTGGGCAATCAATGCACATCCTCTTCATGCTGAAACATCATTCTCTTTAGCTTTCTTGAAGCACACTTTAGCATAAGTCAATGTGCTTTTGCTCAAAGCAGGTCTGTCACAACAGTAGTAGCAAACATGTCTTTTGAGATGTTGAAATCTAAAACTTAAATTGTTCTCTTACTTCTTTGGACTTAGACAAATCCTCAGACCAATGTTTCTAAGACGTTTTCTGCAAAATGAATCTCAACACAAAGTATTAAATGAAGTCTTAAATGCTTCATCAGAACTTAACATTTATTCATCTTTGTCTAATCTATCAAACATAGACAATGTGTTTGTCATATTGCATATTAGACACAACTTTTAACTTTTGTAATTATTTATATCTAATCAAAATTATTGAGGATCCTGATATGTCTTATGATTCAATATTCAAAATATGTGACATGATAAGACTATTGCAACTAGTAGGTAATGGAAATTCAAATGCAATGATTCAAATTTATATTTGTGTTTCTACAGAGAAAACATGAGTGGAAAATAAGCGAGAGATGTGGATACGTGTGTCTTTTAAATACTTTGTATTTTTGGTAAAAAGTTATCTCATGATTTTTCGAATAACGAAAAGTTGAGTTTTTGTTCTATCCTTGTATGTTTAATTCATGTTGTCCCATAATCGTTGAAGGAGATGCTCCCTAATAACGTTCAAGAAGTTTAGTTTTTGTTATTCTTATATATCTTTTTGATGTTTTAGCTTTTTATTTTTATTTTTCAAATCATTTGATGTTTTAGAATTTTAAAGTCTAATTAATGCATCTTTCTCAAATATATCATTATTTAATGCTCCCTACTAGTGATACAAGAGAGCAAGTGTCAAAGGTCAAGGTATTAAATAAGAACATTTTAAATTTCAGCTCAATTAAATATTGTTGGCCTAAATATGTTGGAGACTCCTAAAATATATCCGAATTTCGCAACTGATCCTTGAAAATTTTTTGTTTCTCGTTGGGTCCCTGAAACTTCAAAAATTTTGTGGGAGATCCTTGTCGTTTGTCTTAGTCCAAAACGTGATGATGTGTCCATTAGTTGGACACATTAGTGTTATGCATATGATGCCATGTCAAACATCCAAACATGTGATCTGCACCGTCGACATCGAAACGTGTGAACTCCACTAGCACTGTCCTCCCTCCCCACCTCCCCCCCCCTCCTCAGTTGGTTCTCCGCCCGCCGCTACTCCCCCTTCTGCCCTCCATTTCTTTTACTTTTTTCTTTCTCCCTTTGTTGTTGCCCCCTTCACCTCACCAACTCCTACAACTTCATTGTCGATGTGTTCTAAGATCTTTAAAATATTTGTTTGGGTGAAAATAACATTTTTAACTAGAGGTATGAAGAGAGTCATTGCCTCTTCACATTTGCGATTTGCCACGTCATTCTCTGGAAGGTGCTTCGATTGGTGGTAGAGGCTTTGAAGTATGCATGGTGACGACGAAACAACTTTGTGCTCACATGATCTAGTTGTTCTAACCCCACGATTCTCCTACTCTACCTCCCTATTGTCAATCTGGTTGTTTCGCAAAAGCCAAACCCTCAAGCAAAAACCCCTTTTCAAAAAACTCCAATGTCCAATAACATCTCACACTGGGAAGAATCGATGCCAATGCAATTGTGATGTTCAATCTTTTCCATTGATGAGAATACGAAACACAAAGCAAGAGACAAAAGGAGACAATCTACGTCGATGCGTTCACATTTGTTGTCGTAAAGAGAAAAAACCTTGCGGGATGTCGCACCTGACCATGAATGGTGTCATGTCACCAAGAGAAGATGAAGAGAGGGGGTCAAGGGGAGAAAGAAAAATATAAATAAAAAAAAAACAAAAATGGGGGGGGGGGGGGGGGGGGGGAAAAGGGGGAGCCACGACAGGCGAAGACCAACCGAAGAGGGGGAGGAGGGGAGGATGATGTCGATGGAGTTGTGAAAGGAATGGGAGGTGAGGAAGCCAGGGACGATGGTAAAGAGGGTGACAGAGGAGGAGGAGGAGGAGGACGGTGTAATTCAAGCGTTTGGACGCCTGACATGACTTCATATGTGTATCGCTGATGTGTTCAACTAACAAACACATCATCACATTTTAGACTGATACTAACGACAAAAATCTCCTACAAAACTTTTGAAGTTTTAGGAATTCAACGAGAAACAAAATTTTCAAGGATTAGTTACAAAATTCATATATATTACAGGAATCTCCAACAATATTTTTTAATTCATGTACAGTAACCTTAAACATAAAGATATGGAAATGAGGTAACAATTGGTAATGCATCTCCTTCAACGATAATATTATATTTCTAGTAATTATTAGTTCAAGTGAACACCAGGTGTACATAACCCAGTGGTGCGTTTCTCCTTTTCCTTTCCTTTTAGAAACACTAGGTGATCAATTTCTTCCGTTTGCGTAAACAGACAATTTTCAGAAATGAAAATACGAAAGTAATGGAACTGTAAAGCAAAGTTCAGGTGTATAAAGAATCGTTGGAAAAAAAGTGAAATTTCACTGTTACATGGGGTTTTGTGTTGCAAATATTTTTAATATAGTCATTCATCATGAAAATGAGGCTAGCAAATTAACACTGTTTCTTTCCACATCCATTTATCTGAACCTTACACATTTTCACCACTGCCAAACAGTTCACACAGTTGCCACCTTCCTCATCCTTCCATGGTAGATTTCCAGAGCTACTAGTAGAATGAGTAGCAGTGACTGGGCTACCGTCAAACATGCTAAGTAACAATCTGATTCGGGCACTGATGACAGCCTAAACGCATGATATCTTCCACATCCACAGAACATTAGAGAGAATGGAAGGCTTGTTACTACTACTCAAATTAATATTCACATACAGGGGAAATTCTACCCAATTGGAACTTGACTCTAAGAACCGGCTACCCTTTGAATAACTTAGAATCACTAAAAGAAAATTGATAATATACATTGAGATTTGAGATTCTAAACCTAACTCTCTTGATCTGGACAACCATAGACAACGGATTCAGGCCGGAATTTGAGCCATACTAACTGCACCATACAGCTCAGCAGCACAGCAATACTTACCGCAAGGATTAACTAATTACATAAATAAGCAACTTTTGGTTGATGGCCAAAATACATAGCCAAAACCAATACAATTTCATTGAAATCCCAGAGACAAATATCAACGGATACACTACATTTTGTTTTAACTTGATGTCACCCACTACCACCAATGAAAAGATTGAAGGCATAAAAGTCCCAGATCTGATCTAACCACCACCAAATCACCTTCGCCTTGCGACATTAGCATGCTGATTCGCTTTACTATCAATTCTGATCCGGTCAGCATACATGGGAAGGCGAATTATCTCACTTATTTCATTCAACAAATCTTCCTCGGTGATGTTGTCTCTTATGCTTCGCAGCACCTACAATGAAACGAGTAAATGGCTGAAGCCAAGCACATATTAAGAGAGGGGAAATTAGAAAATAGGAGTTGGGATTAGACCTTCCTGTAAGTATTAAACTCATTCGGAGTTGATTTATCTGTTCTGATTCGCATATACTTCCATTCCAGTTTGTCAAAATCCCAAGAACATTCAATTATCTTTCCAGAATAAAGTGAGGGATCTGAACCATCTGCAGAGTTCGAGTTTTCAGCAAGCAATTGCAACAAGTGAAACAAACAAGATAAAGACTAGAAAATACAGAATCTACAAAACAAGACAACAAAAAATTTATCACAAAAGAGGACAAAATATTCACCAAATAGTGTTTTACTAAAGCACTATCCCAAAAACAATTGATAAGGAACTTTCTGCAACCCACTTTTTTGCTTTTGGAGGGGTACATATTGGTTATTGTTACGAAAATTGCCAAACATGTGTGACACTCAATAACAAATGATAGTATCACTCAGACTATATAGATTTCCTATTTTACAAAGAAGCACGCCATTTTTAAAAATAAAAAAAAATGAAAAATGAAAAAAAAATTGTATCTATCAAATATAGAATGAGTTGAACAGAATAAGAAAAAATTTTGTCTGACCTGTGAATTCAACCCTATTCCCTTCCAAAAGTTTCTTCTTTCCCCGCTCATTGAGAAAAAGTAGCTCACGATCACCATCAACCTGTCAACTTAAGCAACTACAAATTAGTTGGCTGTATCAAACAACTATAACTGACCAAGAGACATCACAAGTGATATCCCAACACCATAAGAAATAAGGTGATGAATGGCAATACTACCTCGAAAAGAAAATCAACTGAATTCAGATAAGCATATTTCCACTTCAAGAGTCCTTCATGGGTACGTGGTATATAAGGATCATCCCAACCCTGGTAATCAATATTGTCAGCAACAATCTCCATTGAGTCCAATAGCAAAAGAAAGCAGAAAAAAACAAGGATTTGGAAGAAGGAATGGACCATGTGCCTGACCTATGAGGTAGTCTAGGTACACTGGTCCCCTTCTTTCTCAAATCATTTATCAAACCTCACATTTCAGCCAAAAAGGCATTCATTATCATAAACAGCAAAAAAAAAAAAAAATGGAACAGAAAAACAGAAAAGCAAATAAAAAAAGGTGACTTGCCAGCTAGGTGCAGAACAGAAAAATCCCTTTCCCATGTTCAGTACATTGAAAGGGATCATTAATCACAACCCACCTGAAATATGAGACCATCTGCCTCATGTGAGAGTCTTTTAATGAATTCCTTTAAAAGCTTTGTGACAGTAGAGAGCAACCAAAAGTCTTTCCTCCTCACCTAAACAACATTGCAAGCATATTAATAGTGAAGCCCCAAGGGGAAAATGAAGTGAAGCTTAAAGTATTTTATGACCAATTAAGGTTAGAGATCCATGCCCTGAACGGTTCCAGGTCATATCTATAGTAAGGATTTCTGCTCTGATATATATTATGTCGCTCGTGATTCCTAGGTTCAATCACTTCTTTCTCAAGCATCTTCCACCGTTCATAGAAGGGACGCTGCACCAAGTTTGAGCTATATATCAACAATAATCATTCACAGCTACAAAAACTTCATATCAAAGACTCAAAGGATGACAAGAAATAAAACAGAAAATAGCATATACAAGTAAAAAAAAAATGAAACACTATACAAACATTTCAAATTATAATTCATCAAACCAAGGTTATCCACAAAAGCCTCGCTCAAAATTTCACCATAGCATTTCTTAGATAAAGTCATTTGACAAATGAAAATGTGCATTAAATACTACAACAATACATATTGACCATTCAACCTTTATTGATCTTATTTAGAGGTTTCAAATGAGTCCACTCATAAGTGATGCCTTGATGAACCTAAAAGGAACTAGACACAAATAAAACAATAACAACAATAGCCTTATCCCATCCCACTAGGGGAAGTCAACTACATGGATCACACGCCATTAAGCTTGGTTAAAATCCAAATTCTCAGAGATATTACTCACCATGAGAATGAGATCACTTTTAATAACTTCATCTTGGTTAATTTCACCATCAATTTGTAATATTGATCCCATAATATACTTAAAAACTGGTGGTATGATATCCACCCAACAGTCACACAATGTTTTTTTACTAGTAATTCTGTCAATGATATGAGCAATTTTTCTTATTAGAATAGACCTTGACTCTACTATTATAGCGAAATTTCTGTAATTTCTTTTCAAAATATGAACCTAAATTAAAAGAGAAAGAAAAAATAAATATATTTATAATACAAAAAAAGGTGTAGTTCCACTACAATAAGTAAAGTCAGACAATCTGGTGGGACATTAGTTTAAATTCATCTGCTAGTTCTCAAAAGATAGTGAGAAATTATATAGATGGGCACAAGATCTTGACATTAAGAAAAGAATTGGGAGGCATTACAATTTTTACTTTTTTTAGTATTTTTCAACAGTGTGATACAAGTTAAAGATAATTGCAACTGCAGACAAGTGATTTTCCCATCCCCAATGCATGAATCAATATTAGTCTAAAACAGAAAAGAGACCATCCAGTATTAATTTGTGCAATTAGCCAATTACATATAAACCAAACCTCTATTATTGATACTTGGTTGATTGCCATCATATCATATATAAGGTATCTTCTCTCCTGCTTCTGTGAATCTGGCAATGTATCAATAACCATCTCACCATCAAGTAATGTGAAGTGGTGGGTCTTCTCGCCCAAACCCTTAGAACCCAAAGAAAACATTATTAGGTTGTGCATCATTAATGTAAAAAGAGATCTTGAGATTGAGAAAAATTGTATATCTCTACTCTCTAGGTTAATCACTGATCCCTTCTTCATAGTATAATTACACTTAATCAAGGAGCTCATTAAGAGCCAATAGGTAGCTATGTTACAGCCTAATCCCATGCTAATTTAAATCATTCATCATAACTATGGTTGGTGAAGGTATTTGCCTATGTGCTACATATAACACTCCCTCTTTATGACCAGTATAAATCATAAGCATGAAGCTTGTTACAAATGAAGAACTTCTAAAGTCATTGGAAACTGCTCCTCAGCCCAAATGAAGGAGAACACCAATGGTAAATAGAAATAATGCTAGGGCAGCAAAGTTCACAAAATTGGGTGGGGTGTGGACTTTTCAAATGATGGTGGCATTGTTGGTTATGACCAGTAATACTATTTTAAGTTCTTAGGTGGTTGCATTATTGGAGTAAAAAGTATTTGAAGTTGTTAAATCTGATATGGCATAATAGGACCCACCAACTGGAGTTAAGAACCAAAGGGTCCAGCTTTGGAGATGCTCTAGCACATGTTGTAAAATCTATGAATTAATTAAATCAGCTCTAACTAATATCATTAGAAATTTCAAATATGAAGTAGTACACGCACATCATTTGTACTTCTGCAAGGAAATCTCATTTGGACCCTTCGAAAATTAAAACTTCTATCAATCAAGTAACATCCATCCATTGTTATTAGCATCATATATCTTGTACCATCTGCTTTCCATGTTGCATAATAATAGCGTTGTCGTAACAATTGCAAATTATCCCTGCATGCCAACATAACCAAAATTTATCAAATTAGGGAAACAATTGTCAGATTAATAAGGAACAGTGTTGTGAAATCAATACAACTAGTAATTCGCAAATCTTCAATAGTGCTTAAATAAATTACAATTTTAGCAAGATTTAATTGTTGATACAACAACAAAAACAAGAGATTTAGTTTTAGGGTTTTCCCTTTGGCCAAATATTAAGGAATAAAAATAATTAAATATAATGTAAAACCAATTAAGGTCTTGAAACTCATAAATTATTAAATTAACAGGGTGATAGAGAGTAAGTAATTAATACATATTAATAAGCATTATTTTTATGGCATTTACAGGGTGTATTTTATGGTCATGGGTTCAAATCTAGAAACAGCCTCTTTGCATACACAAGGAGAAGGTTGTGAACAATGACCCTCCCACATAGGCCTATACATTCACGCAACAAGGAGCCTTTTGGCACTAGGGTACGTTAGTTTTTATAGGGTATATTTAATGCCTTTTTAAATTATTAGAAGCATTTATTGGGGGTATTTAATGCTCTTTAACCAATTCCCTTAGGGCACTTGTTAGCAAAACCCTATTTTTATTTGTTTACTCATGTTAACAAAACACTTGGCAAAAAAATAAGCAACAAAAATTTGGGGATAAATTCATGTCTGTCAACTGTCCAAACCTCCTATGCCGAATCTGATTTATTTGAAGAGATTACAAATGATGGATTGCCTCTTACCGTCACCCTCCTCCCACAAACGATGACACAAAAAAGTTATATAAAGATGATGGCTTTAATTTTCTGGTAGATTATGGAGGCATATAAGAAATAATTCCCTTACCTATTTTATATGCAACTGATCGATAGGGTATAAACTAGTTAGTTATATTAAATCTTTAAACAAGAGAAATGCCAGGATATAATTAAAGGTCCTATGAAAATTAACCACTGGACAAAACTATGGAAAGAAATATTTATATTATCCTCAATGTCATGCATTAATTATTTTTCTAGACATAAAGTAAAAATAATGCACATTAGCAATATAATGCAAAGCACTATGCACAAGCATATAATGGGTCAAAGCAACAAATACAAGTACAGTAGCAAAAGAAAAAGCAGCCTACAAGTTTAATGTATAATCAAATTAACATATCAAATCACAATAAGTTAATGGTTCAGATAAACAGAACCTGTTGAGAGAAACTGGGTGTGAACCTGGAAATTGTGTGTGTCCCCTGGCCTGCATAACAATAATTAGTGAAATAGCTATGCCAAGCATAGGAGATACATGAAGTAGGAAATCAATAAAAATAAAAGGAGAAAATAAAGTGACATAAACAGCTTTTGAAAGAATAATACTAATAAAGCCAGTGTGGCAAACAATAAGACATAGGATCAAATGATAACATAACTAGCAGCAGAATACTTACCATCAATTCCTTTATTATAATGTAATTTAACAAAAAATGGAAAGACACAATTAAGTCATAAAACTGAATCGTTTTAATTTAAACAGTCCTCAAATATAAGTAATAAACTCGTGCATGAAAGACAACCATTTAAATGGCTTACCCCAACACCCAATTTAAGCGTTTGATAACAGAACTGACGCAATGCATCTTGCTGATCAGTAGGTATCTCATCTCCTAAAACATCATCATTTGTCATTCGTGTGTCTGTCTCATGGTTCTCCTGAGAGAACAAGAAATATGTCAAGTTTAAAACAAGTTAAATGCCAAGTCCAATATTTCTACATGAATATCGTTGACATTGGAAAGAAATGAGAGACATAAAATGAAACAATCTGTTGGAAAAACATAGTACATATATACAAATGCATACACACACACACTAATTACATAATAACGTATAAATCAGCCCATAATTATTCTATTTACATTCATTCTACAATACAATAAGAACTATATATTTTATTACAGACAAATAGCGATAAATCTCAATTACAGAGATCATAATCACTCACAAAACAAGGAAAAAAAAGATAGCATACTGCGGAACTTTGAGGGTCAGGACCTCCTAACCCTATGTCCTCAAATTAATCAATAACTGGATGTGCTCTCCCCATTCTTTCCCTCCCCCTTCTTATCTTTGCTTCCTACTCTCTTTGCCATGTAGGTAAGGTTGTTATAACACAAATACCTCTTCCACCCCCATATTCATATTTCCAACAAGATATAGCAAATTAGCAATAGCAAAGGAGTGAACAGAATATTGTATATTACCAGCAGGGGAAAATTAATGTATCAAACTACTTAACAAGTGGGTTGTTAAGGAATGTAATCAGATAATCTGGACAGACCCAAATTTAGGACAGATTTCACAGCCACAAGCATAACCCTCTGCCAAAATAAATCTAGGGCAAGGGGGTTCTTAAAACACACAGGTATTCAACTCCAACCATATCAACCAAACAACAAACAGCATCCAGATAGTCTCCTTTTTCTACTTAAACCTTCAAAACAAACCAGCACATCAAACAGCATATCGGTTACTCTGAAACAGTGTCAAAGTAAAGGAGCACGTCCAAGATTCATCCAGCAAGAGAAAATAGAAAAAACCAAAATATCAAAATTCCTCATGTGAATGATCCATACCTGCAAATCAGGGTCTGGTACTCCATCATCATCATCATCTGGAACTGCTTCACCATTGAGATCAAATTCAGAAGATCTCTTCCACTCCGGAGTAGGAGGACAAACTACCATTTCAGGTTTTTTCTCATGATAAAATGTGTACAATGCATCAATGTAATCAGGTTTGTAGATTCCTGGAGTGCGAGCTTCAGAAAATATTTTTATTGCCTACAAAACGGGCCAATCAAGTAACACCTTAAACAGACAAACAGAGACCCGGGGGGGGGGGGCGGAGAACCACAGTGACAAGGTAACTCCCTAACTGACCTGAGTAACAGACATTGACATAGCACGCATTAGATAGTGGATGATCATGTATCCTGTACGATTATGCCCATGTGTACAATGAACAAGTATATACTTTTTTGAGTGCTTTTGACGTGACAAAAATTGTGTAACCTGGAAATGTAAATAATTGCATGGTTAAAAACTAATAATTACTTGGTATGATCTTATGGATAACTTCCACTGATGTAAAGCATATGCTCTATACAATGAATCTACAGAAAAAATTATTACCAAACTTTATTTAAAGGATAGATGATATTAGAATACAACATGTCAAATAGTTTTGAAAGTATCAAGTACCCCATTTCTGAGGTAATAAAGAAGTTCCTACAGCTACAAGTAAACCACGTATTCTTTTTCAATCCAAGGAACATAAATAAAATAAGCTAAATTCTTCTTACTAAATAATCATGAAATAGTACAAAATATAATAAAGAAAGAACAAACCTCATAGACAAACTGGTTCACAGATAAATTATCAGGTACAGAATTGCGCCCCCTGCATTGAATCTAAACCACAACAATGATCTTCAAATGTAAGGACAAGAAAGAGGTGTCACAGTTTTAAAGACAAAAATAGCAAAATGTTGAGTTCGTGAGTAAAATTTAGCAACTGCAAACCTTAACATGTTTGATGCACTCTTTTTTTAAATCTGACACAGGATAGTATCGAGTGGTATTTGTCAAATCAATCACCAGACCAAGCTGCAAACAAAGAGAACAAAATGTAAAAAGCAGTAAATTTTAAGCAAAAAGCCTTTTTGTATGAAACAGAACATTTAAATTCTCTAAATTGTTCTGCTAAGGACAAGCAGCAGAAATTGTAACAGATAAACAACAAGAAATAGGGATCCTTTTTTTTTTTTTTTCCTTTTTGCTAAAAATCTAGAAATTCCTTTCATTTAGATTAGTCCTGCTCTTAAAAAATAAAAATTGAAGAAAATTCAATGACAAATAAGAACAAAAAGCAGAGATACAAAAATCTAAATGAAGTATTACATTTTCTGAATATATTCTACTTACTTTTCTCCCTAAAACTCTTTGTTGATGTATCACTTGTTTAAATGAGTATCTTTTACCAGGAGGAATGCAGTCATTGAATGATTCACCAAGTGGAACCTTAGAAGGTATCATGCAACAAATTTCCTGGCCAGATGAAGGGCAATCCAACCACCCTACATGTGCATGTGCAACCATTGTAATTTGTGACATAAAATGTACTCCAATAATCTTAAATATGACTGAAGCAAATAAAAAAAAAAAAATTGGCATCCATCTGCATTTTATAAATAAAAAACATTCATTTGGACCATTCAATCCAAAGCCTGCCCGCCCGCCCTGGGCCAAAAAAAAACTCAAACTGCATAAAACACATAAACTAATATTTAGCCAAATTTTCTCCCCAAAAACAAAGGTTATATAGCCAAATACTATGTGTTATAGAGTGCAGATTATGGACAACCGAAAATACACCATAAAATATAGCAGATGGTGTCGTAGGATATGGCAGAAGCATGGCGGGGAGAATAAAAATATAATATATACCTACATATAAAGAATAATTCTAAATCTTCCTACTACATCCACCTACTAATTCTCCTACTTCCTTTGCAAGGTAAGTATTGAATGTGTTTTATGATTTCCACACATTAAATGCATTAATTTTTCATTTTATACTTTCTTTATAAGGTAGTAGGAGGATTAAAAGGAGGAAATAGCATTACTGATATATAAACAAAAAATTGCAGAAATAAAATTGCAATGTAGAAAAAATAGGCATAAAGCTAACAATAACAAGATTCAGACTTCAAATAACAATAATATGATATCAAAACACCAATTTCAAGAGTTCAAATAATTACAAAATCAGCGGCCATGGTGATTGGGTGGAACAGTCACAGACATCGAAGTAAAAGTTAAATAGCCAGAAAGGTCAACAGATGGTCATCGCAGTTGTTGGGTGCTGGGTTCCGTCACAAACTCAGTCACTATTTGCTCTGTCTCGCAAAAATCAAACACTCATGTTTTTTTTGGGGGTTTCTTACTTAATGGACTCTTTTATAAAACATTTTGACAGGGGTTTCGGTCAGGCAACAGCCCCAACCCCTTCTTTTCTTTTTCATAGTTTTAAAGGTTTGGGGCCTGGGTTCAGGTTGGGCAACACGATAAAACCCATTTCTATTCTTTTTTGGGGGGGTTTTAACCATTTTTTGGACAGGGTATGGATCAGGTCACATGACCCAACCCCTTTGCCTCTTTCTTCTCAAGAGACATTCCACCATGGTCATTGCAGATGCCATGAAATCCCTGTGTCTCACAGCTGCCATAGCCTGCATTGAAGAACCCGCCATGCTACTGACTGGCAATCTGTGGGATTTAAGGCACCACCTTCTGCCATAGTGGTGTCATAGCCACTTTTTGACAACACTTACCATCCACGATACAAAATAAATCCACAAAAATAATTTGTCACAAGTCGTATTAAGAAATATCTGAATTTAGCATCACTGGTTACCAGAGGCAAGGCAGCAAGCGGATCATGGAAAGAAACTCTTACCTGGAGGAAGCCTGCTTTTATCATATGATCTTTGGTTCTTGGTATGAAATAACTGATCGTATGCATGTGACTGTGACACATGTACAGGTCTATCATCCGGTCGTTCTCTCTTCAACCTTCTCTTTCTTTCTTCACGCTCCTAAAAATAAGCAGTAACTCAGGAATTGTGTTAATGAAAAGACAGGTAAAAATAAAATAAAAAATAACTTGAAAAAACCCTTATTATTTGTGAACCCCAAAGAAGAAGAGCAGAACATATGCCAGATGTATGATGGAGTCTCAAAAAGAATTATTATTCAGGAATCCAACAAGCTCTAATTAAAAATTAACATACCACAAACAATTTTTGGGGTTGTGGGTTTTTTTTCAGTTTTAAAAATATCTATCAAACTCTATCTGCCCATTAAGCATCATTTTGGATGCTCTGTATTATCTAACATTTGGCAAATAAAATTTGAATTACCCTAAATTCATCTTTAATCATAAACCATAGTTTCTTTATTGCAACAAGCAAGATGGCAAAATGAAGTATTTAAAGCAATTACCACCATCACTCATTAAAATAACAAGCCAGAAACAGGCTCAACTACTAACAAACTTATGCTATCAAATCTCAAGTAACAAAAATGCAAAATGTATTCCTGCTCCTGCATATGTGCAACTGCATGGATTTACATGAGTATATGAATATTTCAAAAAATGGCATAGTATTGGACGCAATCGCTGATGCTTCTGTAGTATCGATGTAGTTCCATAGAAAGTGTTTGGCCTGACTTTTTTGGAACTTAAAAGTTACTTTAAATTTTTAAAATTTGAAGTTAAAAAGGGAGCTTTAAATTTAAAGTTAAAGATATTTGGTAATTGCAGAACATTTTATTTTAAGTTAAAACTTGGGTAACGTGTTAGTGGATTTTAGGATTTGAAAACAAAGAAAAAGGAGAAATAAAAGCCGCAAGCCCCAGAAACTAACCTATTTAAAAGCTTCTTTTGTTAAAGTTTTCCTCATAAAAAAAGAAAAAGGAAAACTTTTTTAAAAGCTCATTTTCTTAAAACTCTATTTCGCTCAATTTCTCCTTTTAAGGAGAAGGGAAGCCCAATCTGAGCTGGGACAAATACTACCTTGACATGACAGGATATGTGGATTTTAGCCTTTTCCAACAGCTCTTAAAAATATAATATAATTTGATATTGCGCCATGTCAGATTGTAATAGAGGAACCTACATAACAATTTGTATCCAGTGTTTACGATATCAGGGTTTGCATCCGTCTTTGCAAGAACTATATGTTTCAAGCTATATTCAAAAACAGACATGTTAAGCACTAACTTAGCCAGGGGAGATTTCAGAACTTTCAGTTTTGGAACTTTTTGGAAAGGACACATTTCAAGATTACCACACCCTAGAAATTCACAATAGCACCCGGTACTTAATCCTCTACAGTGTTAGTTTAATGAAGAATCTTGTGTTCAGAATGGTAATTATTCAAAACTAAAAATAAAAAACCAGACAATTAAATGAAATTTTCTCACTAAACCAGGAGAGTGTACGTAGGCATTACACAAACAGCAGCACAGAAAGTCACAACAGAAAGATATTTCCAAATTAACCAGGACCTAATTACATTAGATGTGATGGTAGCTGTTCTGTTCAGCATTAATATCAAATGTTCAAATCATTATACAAGAAAAAACTAGAGAGATCATGAGATTGTGCAAATAATAGAGTATGGATAGTCTATGATATATCCATCTATCTGCCATTCAAGCATTAAATGTTCATATCGGGATGCACCAATTTATTATACTCCAAAACAAAGAAAGTATAGGGAGTATGTTATACTGACTGGTCATAGAAGATTTTTTTGAAGCATCACTTTATCCCTAGTAAAATTAAAATTATAAAAAAAAATGGGATCCCATCATCATTCTGGTTGCAAGCTGACAAAGTCACAATCTGACCTAATGAAACTACATCATGAAAAGAATTTCACCAGTTTATCCGATAATTTGGGAAACAACAGTCACAGTAGTCCTAGCCCAAGGCACCAAGCACATAGCCAACAAACACTATCACTGTCATGATGCTAAAGAGGGATAAAAAGACAAAAAATTATATATGAAGGGTACCCGGCGTGCTATATCAGCTCCAGTTTCTATGCGTTCTTCAGGTTCATGAAACTCTTCAACATGTATCTTCTCCTCAAAAATATCTTCATCTTCCTCCGGAACCGGCGAGGCATTCAAGTCCATAGCAACTATCATCAAGCATCAAGCAACAACATTCGCCCGCCACGGTATAAACCTCAACACCCTACAGCAACATTTGGTTTGTGTCAGTGATTACAACAATCCTTTAGCCTGCACCATTCAAAACAACAATCCTATCAAGCCAGCAAGGTACAATTTCCACCATTCAAAACTCTACCAGTTTATAGTCCTCGACAAAAATACAAAATGGCTTCCACTAAGAAATGCTCAAGTAATCATGAAAATCAACAAAATTAATAAAATAACTCAAAATTCAAACTTCATGGAATAGGCCCTAATTATCCAAACACCAATTTTCACAATTTAAAAAAAAAAACACGAAATTCCCACCTCGCTTCGCTTTGTCTCACATTCTCCAAGCTCCTAGGAGCAACAACTCTAAAGCAGAATCAAAACTCTCACACACATCAAAATTATCGGAAGCGTCAAATTTAACAAAAGCAAGGGCGGGGAAGAGTCGAAATTCACTAACCCGAGGAAGGGGAAGAATCAAAACTCGGTCGATCACAGACTGTGATGCAATTCGCGCGAGGATTGGAACCCTACAATCGTGACAAGCAGAGCGAAAGCGAGAGTGAGAGTTCGCGACGAAACCCTAGAGAGAGAAAGTAGAGGTGGTAGAGAGAGAAGGGGTTTGTTTGTTGGGGTTAGAGAGAGAGAGAGTGAGGTTTGTTTGTTTGTTGCTTTGTGCTATTAATTGACGAATGAGATGAACGGAGACATGGAGAGAGAGAGAAAGAAAAAGCGTTTAGCGTTTAGCACTTAGCAGGAAGAGGCCGCAGACGAAGAAATACGCGATTCCTACCTAGCTAGCAAATATAAATAACTAATCATTTGTAAAATAATTAACGAATTAGGGCTAAAAATGTGGTTTGAATTTTTTTCTTAAAGTTCTATGACCAATGGATAATGTTAATTTATTTAAGAGAAAAGATATTATACACTTGCGGTGCATCCAATCATAATTTAGAAAAATTTATTAATTTTTTAAATAATTATATTAAAATAATTTAAACAATAATATATGATAAAATAATAATGTAAAAACTTTTTATTTAATATTTTAATTAATAATTAACACATGTACTTTCATTCACGTAAAATGAATCTATGCATGCAAAAGGATAATAGTTAATGAAATGTCATGTTGTATAATTAAAGTATATTAAATATAGATTGGCTAATCCGGCTGCAACGTACATTTCCCTGTTGTGGATGGTTCCAATATTAATCTCATGTATTCTTATTCAGCACGCTTCCATAGCAAATTTTATTGCTCCAATTTGAGTCAATCACTTTTATTCTCATGTATACTTATAATGTTTTATTTTTAAAGCTAATAAGTTCTGCTCAGGTTTTTCCCTTCCATTCAGCAAGCATTCTCCCACCCAAATTGTGACTTTCATTCACGTAAAATGAATCTATGCATGCACAGGGATAATAATTAATGAAATGTCATGTTGTATAATTAAAGTATATTAAATATACATTGGTTAATCCGGCTGCAACGTACATTTCCTGTTGTGGACGCTTCCATAGCAAAATTTTATTGCTCCAATTTGAATCAATCACTTTTTATTCTCTCCATCCTCTTCTAATTAATGTAACGTTTATTATTATATATAGTATCAGAAATGTATAAAGCTTTGGTATAATGAAAAGCATTCATGGCAGGCAGTATTATATTATATACCCAACGTCTGTTCATTTTAGTTTCTATTCCATGCGTTAATATCTCATGCAATTATTAAGACAAAACAATGAAGAAAACGAGTATTTACTTAGACAGTCCTCACTAAGTGTTTCTACATCAAGTACGCATGACAGTTATTGAATCCTATTAATTATATTGATGCATGGACTCTTCAACTCCACACTCATAAACTCATTTCTCGGTAATTAATTGATACAGGCATTGAAGACATTGAAGACGTCATTAAGATATAGTTGGAAATGCATATGGGTAGATTTCAACACATTTTATATATTCACTACTGATCATCTCTTTCTCTCCACATTCAGATTACCCTTTACGTCATCTCTCCATGTTTCTTCTTTAAATTTCAGATTCACACTCCATCAACAAGCTTTACTGGGTTAATTTCACCAAGAAGACGCAAAGAACTGTGTTCCACCAGACACCAAAGAGCATACTTATCTTCCGAAGTGGGTAACAACATTTGAAGAAGAAACATAGAAGTGGGAAGACTCTTTAAATTGAACTTGGTATTCCTTCTGTGATCTTCTTTCTTCTTCCTCTTCCCTAGTCCCTTATCTCTCTTGCTCATTATTTTCCTTCCTTCTTTCCCGCCCCACTCACTTATTTTCTTGATTATTCCATTTTTTTTATGATTTCATCTTATGTGATGTGCGATTTAAATGAAGACATGACTCTACAATTTGTCTAAAATAATGAAACCTGTTATCCTCTTATCATTGTATTTATTTCTTTATAATTTTGTTGCAAATTAAATATTTGTCTTTCTTAATAAACATTAGTGTTACACATCCTAGGGAAACAATATGCAAGTATTTCATATGTTTGTTGTAACAGAGTTGGCTTTTGGGAATTTCATTATGCAAACTCACCTTGATGAAACTAAAGTCCATTTTTTGGATCTTATCCAAACTAATGGAGTGTTTTGGGGAATAAAAAGTAGAACACCATTTCCTCAATCGAAATGTTTTGAACTCATTACAAGTTTATAAGTTTTAAATCTATAGAATCTGGCTGGTAGCTAGAAACCTTGGACAAGCTTAATTGTTACAGCTGGTGTGGCTAAACCAAATAATACTCTATTTTCCTTAACTTGATTAATTTTGAAGTATAAAGTGAAGGCAGTAAAAGTTAATTCATTTCAAACTTTAACAATTTTATTTCATCGGTTGTACCATCTAGATAATATTTATTTACTAAGTTATTGACCAAGTCATTGGCAAACATGAAGTATATTCTTTATTGTCATGTAACTATCTTTAGTAAAGGATCAAATAAATTTTGCTAGCTAAAATTCTATGTTGAGGACAGCAACAGGGCATTGGCAAGGAAGATTGGAGTTGCGATTTTAGGCATGGGTTAGCAATGAAAAGTGTTGCAGAGGCAAGATAGGGTGTGATTCAAGGAAAAAAAGGATGAAAAATTTGTTCTGGTTCGTGACAGGTTGGTGCTTATGGTTAGCAAGAAACAATTGTATGTTTAGAGGGAAGGAGGTAAGTTTTGAGAACGTTGTTGATAGGATTAAGGTTGTTTCCTGTCAATGGTTTTTGTATAGGAATGGCACCAACTCGGCTTTATTCTTCTCCTCATGGTGCACGAATCCATTCTTGTGCCCATGATGAATGGCTAAAGCCCTATGATCTGGTGCAGAGAGGTGTGGGTTGGAATTTTTTTGGAGTAGTATAGTGGCTCACTATACTTTTGTATACATGTAACTCTTTAATATATATAATATTATTTTTTCCTTTCCAAAAAAAAGAAGATTGGGGTTATTCAAATATATTCAATGATCTTCCCTTGAGACGGGTTGAATATTTATTCATTCATTTTCTCGAGCAGCAGCTAAGTAGTTGGAGTTTTAGGAGATGTAACTAGATAACTACTCAGGTGTCATGATCTCATTTTTTATTAACAGCCAGCCAGTGCAAAAATATGAGTCATACTAATTCTTTTGTCTGAGTTTTTTTATTATCGGCAATTCTTTTGTCCAAGTATATGCGGTAGAAGTATTTTGCGAGATTTGGTTTAATTTTCCAAATGTCTTTACAGGAAATTGATAATCTAAGTGTAGGGAATGAAGGTAAAAAAAATACGCTTCATAGGATAAATTGTGAATATTAGGGAGTTTTTGGTCTTTGGTAGGCATCATTTGATATAATAGGTTGGCAGTGGAGCCTTGATGCATGTATCTTTCTTGTGTTTTTGTTTGGGAGCGGTTATGTAACTTTCACACTAAATTTAGAGTCTTGGACACATACAGGTTTTGTCAAGTATGTTTTCAGGTTTCAGCAATCTCATATCCTTTGCGAACCAATTTTGTTTAGCCAGATGTCATCCAATTAGAAATACTTGGTTAAAATTATAGTGAGAATGAATTGATAACATTTTGAATATTATTTATTTTTAATTCTTTAACAAAATAATTTAAAATATAGGTTAGCATTTCTCATCAAATTTAATATATTCTTTACACATTTTTCAACTTCTTATTATTCAAATATACATTGATATTGATATTTCATTTACTACTACATAAATAGTATACTACTACGGTTTTTAACCATCGTCGTGTTAAATGTTGTGTAAAATGTCTCTATTTATAATTATGGTTTCACGATCGTCATAGAATGTAATGTCATATAAATCAGTTGGACCTCGAAACCGTCTTTAGATTTGGGCATTTTCAAAAATGATTATTAGGACAAAATCGTCTTAGATTCTTTGTTTTAATAACCGTCTTTGAAGGTATCCAAATCTAAGACGGTTTTTTCTATTAACAGATGTTTTATTGTTTTTTTATTTTATTGCACTTTAAATCCTACAATTGAAAAATTAACCCAAAAAAAGCCAATTGAAAAAATAAAAAGTAAATATATTAATTTCATTTGCTATAAAAAATATCCTAATACAAAAATAACAGACTAATTACCATATATGGCAAATTAGAAATAGGTAACAAGGTAAATAATCTTTATAGTAGCAATCTAAAATGGGAGTTGATCCACAATTTCAATAAGCTTTGGTTTATTGAAAAGGAACTAGAACAATACCCATTCTCTTGTAGCGGGTACCCATGCCAATGGGAAAACAACTCCATCCTCCCTGCAAATGTCAACTCCATCCTCTCTGCATCACAGGAGTCACACAGATCTTGACCTCTCCTCATTAATTTGTACATGCCTTGACCTCTCCTCCAATCTTGACAATGTTGCATCAATGTCTACGGCACGAGATAAATTATGCACAATCTAAAAGAATTTGTTACTAAGATTACAAGCCCATAATACTTGGTTGACAACAAAAAGAAGCAATCAACTTGAGAGCGCAAAGAAAAAATAATCTTGTGAAGATAGAATATAGGAATCTTAGTTTGATTTTAGAAATAAGTATGAATATGGTGGTCAAACATCCATATAAACTGGTGATACTATAAGGACTATATCCAAAGGATCGTATTAAAATAAGCCACTACAGTGTGGAGATTTATTCTTTTGTGGCTTTTCTTACTAAAAAGGATATTTTAAAGCGTAATTTTTTAACTGGGGTGAGTTTTAAAACATTACTCAAAAGGATTCTGAGTTAGAAGTTGTAAAATTATTTATGACTTTAGTTTAAAAAAAATCTTTTTTATAACTTTGAAGTCGTAAGTAATTATTTTTTTTGGTTTTACGACTTTAAAGTCGTAAACCTTTTTTTTTAATGTTTAAGTTTTTTGTTTTTTTTTCAAAGTTTATAACTTTCTTATGGTTTATTTTTTTCTAATTTTTTAAAATTTTTAAAAAATTATTTAAATGTTAAATAAATAATTTTAATTTTACTTATTAATAGTTTTTATTTATTATGGTGTATATTTTTTATGGTTTTATTTTATGTTATTAATTTATTTTAATGTTTTATTATTTAAAATATGATATATTTTTTAATATTGTTTTATTTAAATGTTTTTATTTATTTAAAATTCAGATAATCTATTAATAAAAATACATAATAAAATTTAAAACAACATAATTAATACATTAATATAAAATGCACAATACAAATGAAAGAAAAACATAAAAAGTAGAAACTATATTAATCATGTATTTGTTTGTATGAATAGTTAGTACGATTATGTCATTCGCTTCTACACAATGAGCATTTCTTAGGCCTATTTGGAATTGGTTTGTCCATATCATTATGTATTTGAGTAGTGACCGGCCTGCCTGATGTCTGTCGTTGTTTCGAAGGATCAGGCATAAAACGTGGACCTAAATATTAAGGCCATGTGTCTTTACTTCTAAGGAAATGAAAGTGATGCTGATAAACTTGTATTGGATTAAGATTTCAAAGGATTTTAAAAGACTTTTTTATGATTAAAAAGTCTTGTGGTATTCAATCAAGACTTTTATAAAATATAAACAAATCTTGTGGTATTCAATTAAGACAATAAAGATTTTTTTTTCAGGGCAACAAAATCTGTTGGTATTCAATTGAGATTTCTTACCACTTTTAAAATGTCTTTTGGTATTCAAAAGTAAATAGATTTTGATGGATTCTTTTGTGGAATGGATTTTGAGAGACTTTTTAGTTAGAAATACACATAAAATACTCCTCCAACAATCTCACCCAAACCCTTGAGACTTTTCATAATCTTCCAAAGACTTTTTCTTCTCCTGCCAAACAAGACACAAACCACTACCAGGTTCATTCTCTTACAACTTTTCAATCAATTTTACCTATTTTTTTAATGGCAATCGATAGTCAATATTGTTCATACTATATGTATATTACGCAAATCAAAAGAAAAGGGTGCTGTATATGCTTCAAGATTTCGTATTCATATTGTTTTCAACGTCCAGACAATGAATATGCATCAAAAGAATGACAATTGATATGCATCAAGATTTCATATTGCTTTTTTTTTAGTACTGTATATGCAAATCAAAATAAAAAACTCTTTTTTTTTTCTGTTTCTTCAACTTGTTTTTTTACAACGTCCATTATTATTATTATTATTTTCTTGTGTTATTATTAAAATGTTAATTATTAATGTGTTATTATTATTTTTTTGACAGCATGTTATTATTATTATTATTGTGTTAATAATTTTTTAATTGTTATTGTGTTATTATTATTGTTATTTTGTTAATAGTTTTTTTTTAAATGATTTTATGATATATGAGTATTATTTTTATGGAAAATGCTAACATGTGCCCTTAAGACACTTGTTAGTGTATTATGTATAGAAATTTTGTGTTGGCATGTGCAGCACTTCATAATTTTCTTCGCAAAGAATGTCGTTCTGATGAATTTCTAGTGGAACCTACTGACGAGTCTTCATCTTCATCTTCAGTGTTACCAAATTACGAAGACAATGATCATGAACCCATTGTTCAAACACAAGAGCAGGAACGAGAAGATGCTAATATATGGAGGACTAATATAGGTTCAGATATGTGGAGAAATGCTAATAATTTATTTATCATCTTTTTCATTCACTTTTGTAACTTCCGTTATTTTTTTGTTTAAAATGTATTAATCTTTCAAAATCTTAAAAATCCATAAAGTACTTTGAAATCTTAAAAATCTGTGTTAGAAATCCATTAAAATCTTGGGTTAAGAATCCTGATTGTAAAAAGTCTTTTAAAAAAAATCTTTTAAAATCCCACAAAATCAATACAATCCCACATAATCTTTTAAAATCTTCAAGATTGTTTTTGTCAAAATATTCTCTCAAAATCCCAATCCAATACACCCCCCTTAGAAAATGTTTTCCAACTTGTATATATGGTCAATAAAGTCATCATAATTTAAATTACAAAAATCACACACTGCAATTGCATGCGAGCAAGGTAGTCGAAGTGCTTAAAATTGTCCACAATCACATGACCATTCATTCAATTTGACAGTGCATGTCATTGTTCGTCGACCAAGTCGCGTATTTGCAATTTCTTGAACCTCAAACTCCCATGTTTCTCGAACATACACGCGAACATAATGTGAGGTAGCAATGTGTTGATTTTCTTGCATTATGACATATACGTCTTCAGAGTACCTATGTTCTGCCTTTGTCATATTCATGATTTTCATGCCATTAGTAACAAATGAATCATTTGTTTTATTAAATATTTCACTGACTAAGGCAGTACTAGGTAATGCTCAGGCTTCTTTCAAAACAAAATTCATACATTCGGCAAGATTGGTAGTCATATGGTCATACATTTTCCTTCATCATAGGCTTGAGTTCATTTACGCTTGGAAATTTGATCCAACCAATCTACTGCTTGTGGAAACTTTACTCGCATTACGAGCAACTTTGCCTCAAATCTTGGTTTCCTCATCTCATATCCTATGCCAAAAGATAAAACAATGAGTAATAAATATAGTGAAGATGTAATAAAGCAAGAATATGATGCATGAAATAGGAAGAAGCATACCCATATTGATGACTTCTTTTTTTAAATCAACATTTTTAAACTATTTGTTGAAATTTGATGCAATGTGGCGAATGCAATACACAGACGAAACATCTAGTTCATTCCACCCAATGCATTCCGATTGTAAAGCTACTAGCAACTGATTCCCCTGTTTGATATAATACACAAATTTGGTTGCGGTGCAACATATCTCTGCAAATAATGCAAGAATCACATTCAAGCTTCTTTAGTCTCACTCTCAACAATTGTAAAAGCAAGTGGAAAATTATTCCTATTACCATCTTTCTCAATGGCAGTCAACAAAGTACCATGATATTTTCCAGTTAAAAATGTCTCATCTACTTGTACAAGTGGCTTACAATATTTGAAGCCTTTAATGCATGGGTTAAACGCCCAAAATACACGATTAAGAATCACCCTAGGAGACGCATCCCCACCTTTCTCCATTGAAGATGGAGTTTTGTAGTTTACTATGGTATCTAGTACAAAATGTTGAGCAGCTGTCAATCATACAAGCAGGTAGCTGTATGATTGTTCCCAACTTCCAAATGTCATTTCAAGGGCTTTTTGTTTGATTGTCCATGCTTTTTTGTATGAACAGTGTAACCAAACCGTTGTTGCATGTCTGCAATCAAGGTTTTGATTTCGATACCAGGATTTGTTTTCACTAAATGAACAACATTATGAGCAATTACAGAAGAGTCTAACCTAGCATGATCTTGTGATATGAAAGAATTTGTGCAAGTGTGAATATCGTTTAATTTCTTCAACTCCTACCTCTTGCGTATTTTGTTAAATGATATTATCGCCTTCCAATAACATCCATTATCATATTGACTACACATGACAATGTACTTGTCACTCTTGTTCTCGACCACATCAAAATTAAATGAATGCATAAAATGAAATTGTTTAATGGCATTTACAACTACTTGTTTTGATTCAAATGTCAACCCTTCTAATGTAGCTCCCTTTGGAGCTTGTAGGCCTTGGATCTTCTTCATCAATGGAGTCCCTTGCTTCTTGAAAATGAATGGCTGTGGAATGGAGAAGGAAGAGAGAGATGATTGGAGACGCCACTTCAAGGAGAAGATGAGTTAAGAAGAAGCTCACCACCATAGGAAGCCATGGATAAGAGCTTGAAGGAAGGAGAAGAGGAGGGAGAGGGAGAGAGAGAGAAGGAGCACGGAATTTTGTACCCCAAATGAGGTTTAAACTTTGAATTATAATTGCCAAATGATCAAAGTTGAAAAAATGCACACACATGGCCTCTATTTATAGCCTAAGTGTCACATAAAATTGGAGGGAAATTTGAATTTCTATTCAAATTTCACTTGAATTTGAAATTGAATTTGTGGAGCCAAATTTTGGAGCAAAATTTCACTAATTATGATTAGTGAATTTTAGCTATGGTTCAGCCCACTAATTCAATATCGAGTCCAAGATTCTCCACTAACTGTGCTTAGGTGTCATGAGGCATGTAAAGCATGAAGGACATGCACAAAGTGTGACTATAGGATGTGGCAATAGGGTGTAACAAGCAAATGTTCACCTCCCCCTCTAAAATTTAATTGGATTGGGCTTCTCCCAATTCAATTAAATTTATTTCTAACCACACACATCAAATATTCACTTAATGCATGTGAAATTATAAAACTACCCCTAATACAAAAATTAGTCTAGGTGCCCTAAAATACAAGAGCTGAAAAACCCTACATTTCTAAGGTACCTTACCTATATTATGGAGCCCTAAATACAAGGCCAAAAAATAATGAAACCTTAATCTAATATGTACAAAGATAAGCGAGCTCATACTTAGCCTATGGGCCCGAAATCTACTATAAGGCTTTTGAGAACCCTAGGGCCTTCTCACGCATCTCTAACTCAATCTTCTGTCTTTTATCCAATGTCCTTGCGGGGTGAGATTGCATCAATCCCTCTCCCTTGAAAAGGATTTGACTTCAAATCTCGAGGTTGTTGAAACTCTGGGCTTTTTTCCTCAACACCTGCAAAAAGAACAAAAACATATGTATTAGTGGTGTTTGGTATGTTGAAGTAAGGTAAGGTCTGAAAACCCATTTCCTGGGCATCTTCCCATGAAGGAACATGGTTCCTCACCAACTCAATGAGTGGTGCTACAAGTATAGAAAAATATGGGACAAACCTTTTGTAAAAGTTTGTTAAGTCATGGAAGCCCCAAATTTTTCTTATACTTGGTGGAGTGGGCCACTCAGGAATGACTTTTATTCTCTTAGGGTTCATGGGAACCCCTTGATCACTATTTAAAAAATTAAGAAAAGTAATGCAATAAAACATACATTTTTTTCTGTATTTTCATGTTGATTATTCCTACCAAAAAGTATGACAAACCTAAGGTGTCCCATATGAGTACCTAAGTTTGTATCGAAACTAAAAATAAGAACAAACCTACCTAATAAGTCCCTATGTACACAAATCATGAAGATGTTGGGTGCACGAGTGATTTTACAAAAGAGGATTGCACCACTCAAAACATTCATCGTACCACCTATTTTAGGGATTTGGTGCCTAATAATACCTATTTTGGGCACCAACAAAGCACAAAGATTTAAACTCTTGTGAACCAAATCCTCATCCAACAACTCCTTTACTTGAGAAATGAACTCATGCCTAAGAGGTGTGGCAATGCTAACAAGTGTCTTTTTACAAAGGAGAAAATATGGAGGTTGTCTAAGAGGGGAAATTTCTTTAATATTTGTATTTATTTCAAAATGTCTTTCCTTCTTAGCTAACCTCTTGGAGGAGACACTTACCTCCTTACACTCCTCCTTAACCATTAAAGGTTGTCCTTCTTCTTGGGGGTAGATCTCTTCACTAGATTCTTCCCCTTTTGCTTCTTCACTTTCACTAGAGGAAGGTGAAGTAGTAGCCTCATCTTGGCTATTATAAATGTCTTGGCCCCTCATAATCATGGTTTTCTATGTGGGGCATTGAGAAGTAATGTGTCCTCTTCCAAGACATTTAAAGTACTTCATGGAGCTAGTCTTCTCTTGCATACTAGCCATAAGGGGTTGCTTTTCTATTGTCTTCCCCTTATCATCTTTAGGCTTAGAAGGTGTCACCCCTAAGATGCCTTGACCTTGGTCTTTCTTTGGATAAGAGTGAGAGCCATAAGATTTTGAAGTAGACTTCCTTTTAAGTTGTTGCTCTACCCTTATTTTCCAATCAAAGTTAGCCTCTACATTGTCCTTCCCATGGAAGTATGGGAGGTTAATGTTAGCCTTTTGAGGCTTTCTTTCCTTTTCTCTCCTATGGGAGTGAGGTCTAAGATGTGACCTATGCCTTCCTTCATAATAGTCATGAAGTTCTTCACTTAGTCTCTTGCAAAAGTTTATGACTACTATAGGAGGCATGTTTTTATTTTCTTAACTCTTTTAGTATTTTCCTTCTTTCTTCTTCCCTTATTTGTTCCCTCTCATCTTGATGTATTTTTACCCTCTCTTTTCCTTTTTCTTTTCTTTCTAGTTTTTCTTTCCATAACTTGAGGGAACTCAACTCATCTAAGATTCTAGATAGAGGGTCCTTATGACTAGTACCCTCGCCATTAACACTAGATGAATGATGAGTCATGTTGGTTCCTAAGTTGTGGTTCTTTCTTGTTTGGGGTTTGTAAAAAAGGTAAAAGCTAAGGTTCCAAAAGAACTCAAGATAAGCATGATAAGAAAGAAGAAAGTACTATGCAATAACAAGATAAACTAGGTGTGGCTAGTAAAGAAAATAAACTATGAAAGTAAGCAAGAAATTAAAGTGAAAGAAATGTAAACTAGGCAGATCCTAAGAGTGTTTGGATGACCTCATTTAAAGTTCCCAACAAAACACTCACTATCCTAAGGAAAAATTGCCAAAAATTATTACACACAAATGCAAGTAGGGTGACCTATTGGAGGCTCCCAACTTACTCCCAATGAAAGACTTTTTTGTTACAAAATTTGAAAGCAATGAAGGTAAGTAAATTCTCAATTAAAAAAATTACAAAAAGGTCCTCAATTTGGGTGGTTGTTCTCTCTTTGGTGATTCACTCAATTTGGAGTGCTTCTTAGTCCAATAGCTCTTAAGGTGGTTGGCCCCTTGCTTCTTGACTCAAATTCTTCAAGGGATGTCACCAATCTTCCTTTCCAATTCCTTATATGATAACTCACAAACGAGGACACAAAGAGACAAGCAATAACCAAAGATTAAAAAAATGAAATGAAAGCTAAACCAATAGAGTTTTAACAAGACAAATTTTTAAGGATTATTCAACAATTAAAGAAATGAAAAGCACACAAAAGCAAGCTAGGACTCAAAGAGAAACCTAGAATGGCTCTAGAGTAGAGTAGAAAAACTATAAAAAAAAAAAACTCAAGAAACCTCTAGTTTTGGCACTTGTTTTGACAATAATTTTTAATTGAAATTTCAGAACTAAGATTGGTATAAAATAGGCACCAATTATAGAACAAATTTCGAGCCAAAACAACAAGCACACTTCCCTTTCACTTTTTTTTCTTAGACAGTGATTTTTCTGCCAACTTGTGTGATTTTTATTATTTTTTACTTTTATCCAAATCACTTGGTTCTTTTTTTTATAATTTTGGTACAGATGTCCAGAAAATTCAATAAAACCTTCAGCTCAAACTTCGTAGTGACCAATTCCCAGTAATTTATACAAGTTCGTATGTTCAAACTGCAAGCACCAGCAATTTCAACCTAGAAATCAAAAGTAGTGTTTATGTTGCTTAAGGCTTGGATAGTTACAATTTGTGTTTGCTTATGCTCAATTATCTTGAATAACACAATTTAAGAGAGCTTAAGACTTATTTTGATTCACAAATCCAGCCACAACTCAGCACCACAACTCAACTAAATTTATTTCCAACCACACACATCAAATATTCACTTAATGCATGTGAAATTATAAAACTGCCCCTAATACAAAAACTAGTCTAGGTGCCCTAAAATACAAGGGCTGAAAAATCCTACATTTCTAGGGTACCTTACCTAATTATGGAGTCCTAAATACAAGGCCCAAAAATAATGAAACTTCAATTTAATATTTACAAAGATAAGTGGACTCATACTTAGCCCATGGCCCAAAATCTACCCTAACACTCATGAGAACCCAGGGCCTTCTCACGCATCTTTGGCCCAATCTTCTTAGAGTCTTTTATCCAATGCCCTTGTGGGATAGGATTGCATCATTTTCTTTAAGGTCATTTGTACTGGCACTCCCTTTCCTTTGATAAGGATGTGAGTACTCTTGATTTTTTGAAAGTTGGCTACTAATAGTTTCAAAATATGAAGATGATTCACTTTGATTGCTTGGTTCACTATGTTCATGAAAATTGCGTTGTTGCTCGTCATCATTGAAGTCGCTAACATTATCTGTTATTATGGGTTCTTCGCTAGTCATCTGTCAAAAAATAAAAAAGTAATTTATTAGTGAAATGACATCAATTTTGTGTATCTTTTGTAAAAAAAAAAAAACTTTTAAAAACCGTTAAACAAATACGAAAGTGCAGTAAAAGTTCCTAATTTTGTGTAGGTAACACGAAAAAAAATATATACCGATAACACTCTAAGTAACACGTGAAAATGATAGAACCAACTGCTTGTTTAGATGCAATACATGCAAGATTGTGTAAACATGAATGATAAGTGTGAACGACACCTCCTTTTATAAATTACATCGAAGTGAACAGTATTGTAAATAGTGAATACCAACTACTGCACCCACCATCAATAAAAATAATAATAGCTACAATAAAACAATGTGTTGTTTAACTAATTTAATATTCTAAAAACCTAAATTAATAATAACTAAACACTATTATACTAAAACATAAAATAATAACTAAACAAAATTAATTTAACATGTATAATAATTTATCTAACTAAACCCTAAATTAATAATAACTAAACACTATTATACTAAAACATAAAATAATAACTAAACAAAATTAATTTAACATGTATAATAATTTATCTAACTAAACCATAAATTAATAATAACTAAACACTAATATACTAAAACATAAAATAATAACATAACAAGTGGAAAATTAATTTAACATGTATTATAATTTCTCTAACTAAACCCTAAATTAATAATAACTAAACATTATTATACTAAAACATAATTAATTTAACAGGTACAAACTAAACTAATCATGCAATCAACATAAAATATATTAATATATATAATATATTAAAAACATGAATAGTGAAGTCATGTGATGTTCAACAACTTTGGCAAACAAGATCCACCCTTCATTTCCTCCATGGTTGAATCTACACCATTCATCCATGAATAGTGAAGTCATAGGCAGTTCAACGACTTTAAAGTCGTTTGAATCTTCTTGACTTCAACATGCACTTCAAGCTGCATTTGTTTTTCCATTTTGCTTCGCATTTTCATTGCAAATTGCAAAAATCTTGTTTAATGCAACAACATTAGGTGCAGAGAATGCAGTTAAAGTGCTAGAAAATGCTGAATAAAACTGCACCATTTTGGCATTTTACATGAAGCTGAAATAATGCAGTGTGTTGTTCAATCAATGTGCAACAATGAAAGTGCAAAAAACAACAATATTTAGCACTCGTGAAGCTTGCACATGACTTCCATTTATGATTCTCGTGCAGTGTGTTAATGTTTGCACATGGTAGCTTCAAAAGAGGCTACTTAATTGGCTAAAATTAAAGCTTTGTATGCTTCAATAGCTTGCACCCGTGAAGCTTGCACATGCATGAATAGTATAAAAGCAAAGTTTTGTGTAAGAAGGATGCACAAATGCTAGTCACACTTCATATCTCGTGAAGCATGCTTATAGGGTCTCTTACATGAAATGATGTATCATACCCATGAAATGTTGCCAGAAATAAAGCTAGTCAATAATAACTTATCTTGCCAGAAATAGAGCTAGTCAATAATAACTTGTATCACGGACCACTAAAACAATTATAAGTTGTGTATATTGGACTCCAGGTGGGGTGCATGAATATTATACAAGTTAAGATATCAGAAGGTAATACTATGGCAAAAAACCAATACTTGTGTCAACCATTACCTTACACCACCCAACTTTCATTCTTCTCCATTGTTATTTTCATCCTTCTATCCATTTGTTGTGTTCTTCATTGTCAACCAATGGCACATGCGCAACCCAGACCAATTGATGGCTCCTTGTTGCGCTTACAAGACAACCATATTTCAAATCAAGTGTGGGAAGGCCAAGAGAGAATGATTCGTCTGAGGTATAATTCTATTTGGGCTTTCACCCACTTAGATCGGATAGATAATCAAGTAAAAAATCTAATCACTTTAGCTAGTTTCAGTCATGTTATAAATGTCAAAAAAGTTGATATTAACCAACATTTGGTTAGTGCGTTGGTTGAATGTTGGAGAACCGAGATGCACACATTTCATTTTACACATAGAGAGGTAACCATTACTTTACAAGATGTGGTCGTACAGTTGGGCTTGAGGATTGATGGATTACCGGTGACCGATATCATCACCGGTGATGTACGTGTTGCTTGTTAGACATTACTAGGGGAAACTCCACCTGATAAGTATGTAAAGGGTAAAATGATTTATCTAAGTTGGTTACGGCAAAATTTTCAGCAACTTCTCATTGATGTTGATGATGTTGTCATTGCACAGCATGCTAGAGCTCATATCATGATGCTCATAGGCGACTGTTTGAGGCTAGATACATCAGGTGCAAGAGTTCATTTTATGTATCTCCTTTTATTATCAAATTTAACTAAGGCAAGTCATTACAGTTGGGGAACGACAATATTAACATCCCTTTTCCGAGCTCTAGATCGAGCTATGAAGTCAGACCAAACATAAATTGATGGATGTTTGTTGTTGCTACAGTCATGGGCGTGGGACTGTATTAAATGTATTACCCCAAAGATAGATCACCTATCCATGGAAGAAGTACAAGAAGGACTCGAATTTCCTCTTGCACAAAGGTGGTCTCATCCAAGGACCGAAACAAATATTCCCACCAATTCAGTGAGATTGATACGCATCATATTTGATAGACTACATATGAATGAGGTTCATTTCTTAACTTTGATGACTTAACTATTTTTTTCTGTTTCATATTCAATTATAAATATGTGACAATAATAATGTATATGTTGCAGTTCTTGTGGACTCCTTATGATACACTAGAAATAAGGCCATTAATTAATGATGTTGAGGTATCAATGATTATTCGGGCAAAAGTCTCTTTCATATGTTTTGCAATTGTGGAATGACATCCAATTGACAGGGTCATGAGACAATTTGGATTGCGACAAATTATTCCAAATGACATACCAATCCTTGATCAACTCCATGACATAAATATTAAAGGGAGAACAGATATTTTTTGGCCTCACCATCATCATCACTGGATTGCCAAATGGAATCATTGGAATGATTATATTGTTTATGGTGAAATGGGCCAAGGTCTTTTGCATGAAAATTCAGAATACATGCAATGGTATATACGTCGAACTAGACGATATATATCCCGTGAAAGAGCACTATCTATTGAGGTTGTAAGTTTAATTTAAAATTTTTTTAAAAAATATTGATATTATTATTCATTATTATTTCTAACTTTGTAAATTTGAACAACAGTATTGTCTTGGTCATCACCAACATCAATTATATGCAGAACCCAGTGTACCTCCAGTGCATGTTCCTAGATATATGTCCCAACATCATCCATCACAAGCACAATATCAATCAACAACCTTCTCTAGATACACGTCTCAAGGATGTCAACAAAGTTTTCAACCAGTAGGGTTCTCATTATATATGCCTCAATACTCATTTCAAGTCTCTTTTACCTCAAATGTTTTTTTAAGGCCCCTCACAAATGTTTGCCACCACTTTCAACACTCTACCATCTGCATATAATCTACTACCATCGAGCTCTTGTTATCATCCATCATTACCTACTTAAATGCGTGACATGGGTCATGAAGATGAGGAGGATGATGATGATAACAACAATACCAACAATAACGATGATAATGATGATGGTGATGATGATGACAACGGTAATGATCATGTTTCTCAACAACAACACACAATTACACATTACACGTGAGCATCTTAGAACAAGAGAAGGTAGAGGTCGTAGACCAATAGGACAACAAACACTGGCAAATCCAGTTCAACAAGATGAGAAACAGAGACACATATCTAGAAGAAATCGTTATGAGACATCATCTCATTATTAGTTAAAAAAACATGTAATTTTCATTTAAATGTCATCAATTTTTAAATTAATGTGTTTCAAATTTTTAGTATCTCCTTTTAATTTTATTGTGCATTTTTATTAATAGATTATCTAAATTTTAAATAAACGAAAACATTTAAATAAAACAATATTAAAAATATATAACATATTTTAAATAATAAAACATTAAAATAAATTAATAACATATAAAATAAAACCATAAAAAATATACACCATATTAGATAAAAACTATTAATAAGCAAAATTAAAATTATTTATTTTACATTTAAATATTTTTTAAAAAATTAGAAAAAAAATAAACCGTAAAAAAATTATAAACTTTGAAAAAAACAGAAAAATTAAACATTTTTTAAAAACAAAGGTTTACGACTTTAAAGTTGTAAAACAAACAAAAAAAAGGTTTTACGACTTTAAAGTCGTAAAACCAAAAAACAAAAATTACTTACTACTTCAAAGTCATAAAATCTTTTTTTACTAAAGTCGTAAATAATTTTAGGACTTCAGTTAAAAAAAATAGGAAGTCGTAACAAGTGTTACGACTTCTAACTCAGAAGTCGTAACACCTGTTACGATAAGATCTGAGATAGGACAACCTATCCAAGGGAAATAACATGGAATTACCTGTCCTTGATGATGATGATGAACTCTGGCCCTGAAAATTCTTAGCAAACTGTCAGAAGCAAGTTGAAGCGGGATATATGGAGACAATTTCTGCATTATATAGCCAAAACTTTTAAGGAGTAACATTCCAAAATTAAGAACCACATTTTTGTGGAATAAACTCAATATAGTTGAGAGAGAGGGGGGGTGCAACGGTATGCAATTCATTAGAGTCCTATAATTGTGAATACATACATCTACATCCAACAATGACAATTATAGTCGGGTTTAATATTGCTGAATTAGCATACTAAAGCATTTCAAATTTTTTCTTTTGGTGGTTAACTTGTGATATTAATCTTTTGATGATAAGAAACGTGAGGAAGTTGATTCATTTATCATATACATCACATCCAACAAATGCACACCGGGCAGACACTTCCATAAATTACGTTCTTGTTAATAAAACTTGGTATTTTCAATATGCCTATTGAGTGGTGGCTTGCTTATGCAGTAGCTCCATTGACTAATTTATAATATAATTGTTTGATATACAATAAATAAAACTATTCATGAGTCATCTCCTAACAATTTGAGGTTTGGGATAGTAGGCCATTGACATTAGTATTATACATCCCATGCCAAACACTTAGGACTCAGGAGTTTGATTGATGCAACCCTTATTAAAATAATGTTGAATTTCAAAATGATGTGAGTTGGACTTGTGCATTGTTCAATCTTCAAACATGTGTATAGGGCTTGCATGAGGGAACGTCTAATACAAAATCATTTATGTGCCTTCACAAAAGAGGTTAAGTTTTTGGGATAGTTGGTCCTTGACAATAACTTTAGGGAAGAGACAAGGGTAATACCACCCTTCAATCCTTACCAAAGGGCTGAACAAGTTTAAAACCTGATGGTCTTGTAAGGGATAATTATTTATTTATATTCATAATGTTAGTGTTTAAGTGCATATCATTTTGCCAACATAAAAATCCTTGATATAACACACGGTTCCGTACACATATTTTCATGTCGACAAATCCCTTCTCCTTTCACTTTACACTGCAAAATATGTACTTTTTGTAGTAGAATTAGATGTAAAGAACAATTTGCTGAAGAAATTATGATAATATAGACTGGGTTAAATACCTCTAAAACTTGCAATGGATCTAGTGATTCTCCATGTTTATGGAGAAGGCAAACAACACCAGTAAACAGATGATCCCTACCATCTTGTGGATCCAAATACATTTCAAGCAACCTAAAGACAATAAACAAAAAGTAAAAACATTTAAAACAAACTTGTTAAAAACCTCAGCATAAATAAATAAAATATTGAAAGGGTAAATACGAGACAAACTGCATATATGCATAAGTTCTTCCTATCTCAACACAATATTTGCTCAGCAACTTCATTGTGTTCCATTTTCGTGGGAACCATAATTATAATAATAACAACAACAACAATAATAAAGACAAAACTCATTGTTTGTGATTTAACACATTGAAGGCCAATTGATTCTTTTGCATGTGGTTTATTTATTCACATTAAACCTGATTATACTAAAACTATGGGAAATCCAATTGTATGCTAAAATACATATCCAATGGAGTCGAGCTTATTGCAAAATCCCATCTTCAGACAATCACATTAGTGTGCAAAAAATATGGTAGTTATTTGTGTTGGACAAGTGGCCTCAATAACTTAAGAGGGAGGGTGAATTAAGTTTCAAAATTTTCCACTAACAAACTTTTAACCCCCTTCTAAATGATAGGCTCAGAATGCAAAAGAAGAAGTAGCAATCAATCTAATAATGTTATTTAAACATGCAAGACAAAATTGATTGCAATTACATAAATGAGATAAGGGAAGAGAGAAATGCAAACTCAATTTATAATGGTTAGGCCATTTTTCGTGCCTACGTCCAATCCTCAAGCAACCCACTTGAGATTTTCCACTATCTTTGTAAATTCTTTACAGACTTTGAACACAGCTTGGGATCCCTCACCCTTGTGTTCAAAGATTATCCAAGAGACAACCTGCCTCTTAATTACAATTCTCACTATCCAAGAGACAACCAGCCTCTTGATTACAACTGACTTTCTGAGATAAACAAAAATATTTCTCTCCTTTAGAGTGGATGATACAAATTGAAGTTCCTAGAGGAATTTCTCTCTTTTAGAGATGATAATACAATTTGAAGTTCCTGGATGAATTTTCAATAGATTTGCAAGTGTTTGCCCAAGAGTTATTGAGAGAGCATTTGTCAATTAAGTTCTCTTGGAATATCTCTCTCTTGCTTTTCGAAGTCAGACACACATATATATAGGCCCTTCGTGCCTTTTCAAAATGGTTTGAAGAGATGTGTCTTTTTAAAAAGCTTTTTCTGAAATTCTTCAATGGTAATCGATTACACAGTTATATTTTGAAGGGTCATAACTTTTCAAATTGAATTTCAAGATTTCCGTTGCTGGTAATTGATTACACATCAATGGTAATCGATTACAACTTTTAAATTCAAATTTCAAAACCCTTCTAAAAGCTAATTTTTCAAAATTGTCTTATGGTAATCGATTACACTGCCTGGTAATCAATTACTAGAGCCTTGATCTCTTGGAAACACTTTGTTTTGAGGCAAAAACTTGATCTTGAATTAATCTGTCTTCTGGTAATCGATTACATTGCCTGGTAATCGATTACTAGAGCCTTGATCTCTTGGAAACACTTTGTTTGGAGGCAAAAGCTTGATCTTGAATTAATCTTGAAGCAATGCTTGTTTGTTGAAGCAACCTTGTATTAATCTTGAAGCAATGCTTAACCTTTGAATGTTTGTTGAAGTAATCTTGAAAGCAACCTTGTTTGATTATTCTTTGGCATCATCAAAATTATGTATTCATACATTCACAATTTGATGGATAAGATGGAAGTTCACTATAACATCTCATTTAAGCAAACTGATTGGAGATACACCTTAGTTGATAAGTTATTTGAGGCATGCATATTTTGATCAAATCCAACTATGATACTCTACGATGAACATAATGTGTATACCTTGTCATTCTAAAACTAAGGACATGTTGTTAGCAGTGCAATTTAGATCAACATTTTTTGTATTCTATTCTTTAACAGTCTTCTTGCATGATGAGTAAGCTAATTGAAGTTTGAAAGATGCAAGATTGAACTTTGAAATTCACTTGTTTAAAGTTTTAGCATTATGATATGAGCTTATGATTAGCTCATTTATGTATTAGTTTAACTTGTATTAGCATAGTTTTGAGTGAATTATATGAAAACTAGTGTAATTTTGAAGCCAATTAGACACTTACAAAGCCAAAATTTGGAGGACCAAAGTGTCCTGCCCTAGTCCTCTACATAGAATAGCCTGTCAAGTAAAGCCAAATTAACAAAAAGAAAAAGTAAAGAATGTTTAACATCATTTTGAACATATGGGAGTTTATCAGCACACCTCCAAAAAGTGTATGATGACAAAGAACCATTAGTAACATATATACCAACGTGTGATAAACAAAACTTAAGATAGCACAGTCAAAAGTCTCAAAATTAACTTTTATAATCACAATTCTGATCCTTCAATCAAGTCATAAACTTCTTCTGAATTATACAATTGTGAGGATTGCAAAAATATCTATAATCTTTTCCCTGGCACGAATCTGAGTACACTATCTCTAGTAATATTGAACTAAGTATAAATGTCGTATAACTAATGTAACCCTTTCTAACACTAATCAACTAGTATATTTATTTTTGTTGAGTTGGAGTAATTATGGGATGAGCGACCTTCTAAGAAGTTTTCCAGAAAGTGTGTGAGTGAGGACAAAACATGTTGGAAAGTCTCATGTTGATTTGTGGGGGACTGTCATTGATCCTAGAAGCAGGAGAAACAAATTGTCGAGGTATCAAAAAGAGCTATCTACGAAGGGTTCTGGTTAATAAAGGGTTGTGACCAACAAAGATGTTGAGTGAAGTGTCGTAGTGTGCAAGTTGCTGATAAGCCAATAATCTGGGATGTTACACACAAGGCTTTAGATGAAGAACTAGAGTGAAGAATCCATCCATTAAGAGACAGCAAATACTTGAAGATGAAGGCTATAAGTAGTAGAAGCTTTGAAGAAACAAGATACGAATCAACTCGCACAAAAACATTCTTTCATTTTTTTCTTGTAAAACTTTATGTAAATCTTTGTATAGATACTAAGTTCTCAAAATACCTTGTATACCTTGAGAGAAAAAATTAAAAGTATTGAGTGATATATCTGTTTGTAAGACAATTATATCTTATTCATTATGCAAATTTCCAATAAATCTTGTTGATTTGTTTTGAGCCAACAATGACTTGGTAGGAAAAAGAATATCGGGTTGAAGTCAAGCATGGGGTAGAACTTGTCTTTGTAAGAGCCAGAAGTGACAGTAAATAATACTTGTAACTTTTGTTAAAGTTAGCGGAAACTTGGTGAGTTGTCAAGAACTAGACGTAGTTTCGATGGTTAAGACGAACTAGTATAATTTTTTGTGTGATATTTTTTATTGCTTTTCTTTGTGATTATTTGACTAAGGGTCTAAATTTATTTTTAGATCTTATATTTGTTTTTAATCTAATAAGAAAATTGTTTCCTCATCATTTGGCAAAGCTTTTTTTCTAACATATTCTATTTGTTTCCATTGAAACTTGTATCAAATGATAAACGTACATTTTCCTAAAGAAAAAGTTCTCTAATTTCTAAAAACACAATTCAAACCCCTTTCTTATGGTTTTGTTTGTTTGTTTTTTTATTATTTTATCCTCAAATTTGTGGCGATTTTTAACCCAAAATTGTATTTTAAAATCTAAATTATAAAAAAATGTGTCTAAACCTAACTGTGCACTAAAAAATCACACATTGTATATTTGCGATAATGAAAAACAGACAAAATTTTTGGGACAAAACGATTTGTGTATTTTATAGGGACGAAAAGCATATTTTAACCACAAAAATATATTATCTATGAGTGTTCTAATTAAATTTAAATTATATAAGTATCATAATTTAAAATAATCTTCATTACCTTAATTAAAATATATAAGTGTTTATCACAAATTAATTATTTTAAATCAGAATATATATTTTTTCTAATTACCTTAATTACTCATATAATTTTATGAATTAAAAAATAGATAAAAAAATTCCCCTAAATTTTATCCCCTCAATTGCATAAGATTTTTTTTAGTTACTTCTTTAGTTTTAGGCTTAAATGCAACTTTGGTATCTTATTTTGTTGAATACTTAATTTTGGTCCTTTCATTTTTAAAATATAGAGACATTTTGTCTCTCTATTTAAAAAATCCGTGATTTAAATTTCCATATTTCAAAATAGAGACTTTTGAACCTTCTATTTTTAAAAAATTCACAATTTTGATCTACATATTTTAAAAAAGTGTACTTTTGATCCAATCTTCAATTTTATCTATGTTTTATTTTTTTTATTTCTTACATTATAGTTAATTAAATAAATTTTTTATGATATCTTAAATGAATATGTTAAGTCTTCAACTAGATTAAAATAAAAAAATAAAAAAGTTGGTAAAATTGAGAATTTGACTAAAATTATATATCTTTGTAAAATAGAAAGATCAAATCTCTCTATTTTAAAATTGAGAGACCAAATTACAAAATAAGAGAACCAAAATTACATTTAAGCCTTATTTTTATTTATTACAAAAATATTTTATTTATAACTCATTTTTAAGGAGTAAAACTCCATTTTAGTCTCCAAATTTGCGAGAAATTCTTGTAATAGCATATGAAGATAGAAATATGTTAAATAAATTCTTAAAATTAAAATTACTGTTATTTTAATCCTTAAAAATATACAACTTATCATTCATTTGAGGGTATGCTGGGTGGGCGACCGCCCAGGGCCTTATATTTAGAGGGTCACCAATTTTTTTATATAAATATTAAAATAAAATTTATATACTTTTAAAAATACATAAAAAATTATTATAAAAATAAAATAGTTTTCAGTAGATTTTTTTTTGAAACAATACCAATAATTAGTCAATTAATGGCTATGTATCCATTTATCAACAAAATTTATTTACAATTTCAAGAAAAAAATAGACAATTTAAGTACAATGTTCAACATAGAAGAGAAGAGCATCGCATATTATTTTCTTCCATTGCTATTAGCATTAACATAATTACACAAACAAAGTTCTTGAACCAAAAATTACAATGGTTATGATTCAATTCAAACTACAACAATGAATCAAAATCAAACTTTGATATTGATTTATTTTTTAATATTTAATTGGTTTTCTGATGCATGTATAACTTATAAAATAATATTAAATATTATTGTTATAATTGCATGAAATCCTGCCTAGGTTAGCTTTGCTATTCTTAGCCGGTCCCAAGCCCGGATAAAAGGAGAGGGTTGTGTTAGGCTTTTGACAGCCAACGTAAAACTTTGTCGAATCTCTACGACATGGATCAATTACGTAATAATGTGAATGCTAGGTCGTTGCCCGGAAGCAACACGCTGTATGGCTCGAGTACAGTGTCAAAAGAGCAAGGGCCGCTGCATCGCCGCCCGGATGTAGTGAAAAGTAAGCAAGGGTTCCCACATTTTCGTGAACGGGTGTGGGTAAATAAGCTAGTTCATGACAGGAGGATTCGCTTTGGCACATGGAATATAGGCACACTTACTGGAAAATCTATGGAAATAGTGGATGTTATGGTGAGGAGGAAGATCAATTTTATGTGCCTACAAGAAACTAAGTGGATAGGTGAAAAAGCGAAAGAATTAGACAACTCGGGATTTAAGCTGTGGAATACGGGAAAAATCAGATCAAGAAATGGGGTAGGGATTATTGTGGACAAGGAGTGGAAGAAGGATGTCGTAGATGTAAGAAGAGTAGGAGATCGTATCATAGCCTTAAAATTGGTAGTGGGACAGGACACCTTTAATGTTATTAGTGGGTACGCACCTCAGGTTGGGTTAGCAGAACACTTTAAGGTAAAATTTTGGGAGGATCTAGAAGGGGTACTTCAGGATATACCCCAAGGAGAGAAAGTTTTCCTAGGAGGGGATCTCAATGGACATGTAGGTAGCGTGGATAGAGGTTTTGAAGGGGTGCATGGGGGTTTTGGCCTAGGGGAGATGAATGGGGAGGGTAAATCCATCTTGGAGTTTTCGGAGGCTTTGGATCTTTCTATAGCCAATACATGGTTTAAGAAAAGAGAGGAACATCTTATCACTTACAAAAGTGGAGGGACATGTTCTCAGATAGATTTCTTCCTTATCAGGAAGTCTGATAGGAAGTATTGCTTGAACTGTAAAGTTATCCCGGGAGAGAGCTTGACTACCCAACATAGAGTTTTGGTTATGGATGTAAGAATTAGAGATAGGGCAAAGAGAAGAAGTCCTATGGTAGCACCAAGGATCAAATGGTGGCACTTGAAGGGTGAGAAACAAGGAATCTTCCAACAAAAGATATGGGAGGGATGGTGTGGACAATCACAAGGAAGTGCAAATGATATGTGGAACAAGACGTCCCAAGAGATTATTAAAGTGGCTAAAGAGACGTTGGGTGAATCTAGAGGTTTTGGACCTAGGGGTAAAGAATCGTGGTGGTGGAATGAAAGTGTTCAGAGCAAAGTTAGAGTAAAAAAGGAATGTTTCAAGGAGTGGTCTAGGTGTAGAAATTCTGAAACTTGGGATAAGTATAAGATAGCTAGAAATGAAACCAAAAAGGCGGTGAGTGAGGCAAGAGCCCAAGCTTTTGACGGACTATACCAAGCTCTAGGAACCAGGGACGGAGAAAGATCTATATATAGGCTTGCTAAGGGTAGAGAGAGGAAGACTAGAGATTTGGATCACGTAAAGTGTGTTAAGGATGAAGAAGGCAAAGTCTTAGTGCATGAAAAAGATATCAAGGAAAGGTGGAAGGTGTATTTCCACAACTTATTTAATGATAGATATGGATATGACTCTAGCAGTCTAGACACTAGAGAAGAGGACCGGAATTATAAGTATTATCGTCAGATTCAGAAACAGGAAGTAAAGGAAGCGTTGAAAAGAATGAGTAACGGTAAGGCGGTGGGGCCAGACAACATACCTATTGAAGTGTGGAAAACTCTTGGAGATAGAGGTCTTGAGTGGCTCACCAAACGCTTTAATGAAATTATGAGGTCAAAACGCATGCCGGAGGAATGGAGGAGAAGCACGTTAGTGCCAATCTATAAGAACAAGGGGGATATACAAAATTGTGCAAATTATAGGGGAATCAAGCTCATGAGTCATACCATGAAATTATGGGAAAGAGTGATCGAACGGAGATTAAGAAAGGAGACTCAAGTTACTGAGAATCAATTTGGTTTCATGCCGGGAAGGTCGACCATGGAAGCGAGTTATTTATTACAGCGGGTGATGGAGCAATATCGCATGGACCAACAAGACTTGCACTTGATTTTTATTGACTTGGAGAAAGCGTATGATAGAGTGCCTAGAGAGATTTTGTGGAAAGCTCTAGAGAAGAAAGGGGTTAGGGTTGCATATATTCGAGCTATCCAAGATATGTATGATAGGGTATCGACTAGTGTTAGGACACAGGGTGGAGAGTCAGACGATTTTCCCATCACAATTGGTTTGCATCAAGGGTCAACCCTTAGCCCCTACTTTTTTACCTTAATTCTGGATGTCTTCACGGAACAAATCCAAGAGATAGCGCCGAGATGCATGCTTTTTGCAGATGACATAGTCCTCCTTGGAGAGTCGAGGGAGGAGTTGAATGAGAGGTTGGAAACTTGGAGACGAGCTCTAAAAACACATGGCTTTCGCCTAAGCAGAAGCAAATCGGAGTATATGGAATGTAAGTTCAACAAAAGTAGGAGGGTATCTAACTCAGAGGTGAAAATAGGAGACCATATTATCCCTCAAGTCACACGGTTTAAATATCTTGGGTCTGTAATACAGGATGATGGAGAAATTGAAGGGGATGTGAATCATCGCATTCAAGCAGGATGGATGAAATGGAGAAAAGCATCGGGGGTGTTATGTGATGCAAAGGTACCGATCAAGCTAAAGGGAAAGTTTTATCGGACTGCGGTAAGACCGGCGATTTTGTACGGAACAGAATGTTGGGCGGTCAAGAGCCAACATGAGACTAAAGTAGGTGTAGCGGAGATGAGGATGTCGCGGTGGATGTGTGGTAAGACTCGACAGGATAAAATTAGAAACGGAGCTATTAGAGAGAGGGTTGGAGTAGCGCCTATTGTAGAGAAGATGGTGGAAAATAGACTTAGATGGTTTGGGCATGTAGAGAGAAGACCGGTAGACTCTGTAGTGAGGAGAGTAGACCAGATGGAGAGAAGGCAAACAATTCGAGGCAGAGGAAGACCCAAAAAGACTATAAGAGAGGTTATCAAGAAGGATCTCGAACTTAATGATTTGGATAGAAGTATGGTACTTGATAGAATATTATGGCGGAAGTTGATCCATGTAGCCGACCCCACCTAGTGGGATAAGGCGTTGTTGTTGTTGTTGTTATAATTGCATGCATTAAAAGAATTTATGATAAAATTCTATTGAATATTATTTTTAAAAATCTTGATTGTAAACAAAGTATTAATGATTTTGCCAAAAAAGTAAAATACAAAAGGATAAAGTTCAAATGATTAATTAGGGTATAATTTTCTCATATCGCCTAGGCACAAAAAAACTCAAGGCGGATCTTGCAACTTATCATTATTATAATTCCTAAATTTTATAACTTACTGTTACCATAATCATAATTTCTAATAAAGCTAATTATAGAGACTAAAATAACTATCAAATTTCAGTTTCTGATATTTATTTGATATTCTTTAAAATTGAATCAATTTATTTATTGTTGAAATAAGTATTTATTTTAATAAAAATGAGTAATTTCCTATTTTTAACGTGCTTGTTTAAATTATTTCAACTTTTAAAACATAATTTTATTTATTTATTTTAAGAAATAAATCTTATATATTTCTTATAATTGTTTATATAAAAAATTTATTTTAAAATTACTTTTTAAAGTTTAAACACACTTATCCATTATCTCACAAATTCAAAGAAAACAAACGGAAACTTACTCTTTTTCTAAGTGAATTAACCGTGTCCGTGCAAGTTAAAAAACACGTTTACTTCAGTTCCTGCGCTGCTCTTGCGTTTGGAAGAACAAAACAGTGTTCAACTATCTCACACTTTTCTCCTCCTACGTTGCAATCCCTCTCATTTCATGGCTCGCAAGCCTTTCAAATTCAATGGTAACCCAACAACTCTGAATTGCATCACACTCTTGTTGTTGTTGTTGTTCTTCTTCTTCTTCTTCTTCTTCTATAATTCTATCTTCTTTTCCGTGATTCCGTCACTGTCTCTGTCTCACCAAACAGAGAGCACACGCAAATTTCGAACTCGCTTTTCACTGTTATTCGATTTGTTTTTGTGACCATCATCAGAGGATGTTCTCGAGCAACTTAGAAATGGGACTGCGAAATTCGAGGTTGTTTCTTCCCCGGTTCCTTCAGTTGCTGCTCCTCCTAACCGGAACACGAGCTTGTTTGGGATTGGGAATAGTAGCACTGTCTTATTCGCCAGAATTGGCTCATCCTTGTGAGTTTTTCGTTTCACTTTTGGTTTGTCTCTTTCTTCTGCGTCTGTGATGTGTTCTTTTTAATTTTTTTTTCTAGGTTGAAACGTATTCTTAATATATTTACGTGACATTCATTTTCAATTCAGTCCTTATAAAAATAGATCTTAATTTGTTCCTATACGTGCTATCATTTTTAATATCTCTGGCTATTAACAAGATGTGTATCTCAGTAAACAGTTTTTTTAATGAAATCAAGTGGCAAGAGATTGTACTAGTGGTCTCAAGTTCGAGCCCTGAATATGCAGCTATGTTAAATATTTGGAGGGAGAGAGATTTTTGTTTCCCATAGTAATTTTAATCGGCTCGAGCAAGATTGATTACTATGGAGGATACTCTTGGTCTCTACCAAAATTAATCTTTTTTAATAAGAGCTTATATCTTAAGCTTGATGGTAAAGCATACTGGAATAGGCTAATAAAAGCTTATTTTGATAAGCTTCACTGTCAAGTTTATTGAAATGAGCTAAAAGGAAGCTTATGGAAAGGTCATAAGCCACTTTTTTAAGCCAAATAAAATTTGCACAAGTCCTTTCAATCTCCTCCTAGTTTACAAATTACAAATGAGTCTCATAAATAACTAGCAGAAGGACTATAATTTTTAGTCCTGTGACGGTTCCTATACTTCACAATAACTCCATTAGTCTTATGGTGTTTATAAGGGCAACATATGGTGAAACTGACATTGAAGATGATTATACGTATTGGAACCAAATTGAAAAGGAGTATCATGCATAGGGGTAAAAAATATATTTTAGTCTATTATTATTATTGTTGTTGTTGTTGGGAACAAAAATGGGTTTGTCTATTTGCCTCAAAGCCTTAGTCAATGGTCACTACTCACTAGAAAGTTTGTATGCTAAAATTTCATGAATATATCCTTATCAGGGGCTTTCAGAATAACAGATTTGGTTGATAGGGTTGAATGCTCTAGAAAAGTGGATCATATTTGATCCCTTTTCTCAATGCTTTAGAATTTTGATGAGTTCTCTCTCACTATGCCTTCTCAGTGGTGGACACTCTCCAGCAATGAAGAAACTTGAGCATTTTTCAGTTCAGAAGGTTACAGGGGATGGACGGTGTCTGTTTCGTGCACTGGTATCATCTTTTTACCTTTTGTTTCAATCACTTTTGCGGTTTCTTGTTAGTGGAATTCAATATGATGTCTTTCTGGCCATCAGGACAAAAAAGATTAAAAGAATTACAAGAAGGGAGTCCTAAATCAAAGTAATTTATAATTTGGATAGTATTAACTGAACTATTCATATTAAGTTTGAGGTTGTTGGTAAAGGACTCCTTTTGTTGAGAGTTGAAATTTCCAAACTGGTACTAATCCTTGTGCTCAAGCACTGATATTTTACTCTAGTGCGGTAATAATTTCTATGTCATCAGTGTAGTCTGTGTAATGTAGTGCAGATAATATAATTAGCTTTGAGATCAAGACGATTCTTTGGATGGCACTGCTCTTCAATAATTGGTATAGAAAAGTTGGATGGGGGAATAATCAATAAGCCTGGATAGTGTTTGCAAGATAATAATTCATGATTAGTTGTCTTTTATGGAATAGGCCTTTTTAAAAAAATAAAATAAAATTGTATGAGTTGTGATGGCACATTCTTTTGGCCATATAAATTTGTTAAATATAAATTGCCAAGTTCCTTCATTAGTTTGAGCTTCCACCATGCAATTTTTTCGTATTAATTTTAGTGGTAAGTGGTAACATTTGGTTCAATGACATTAGGTCAAAGGAATGGCTTACAATAAGGGAACCACTCTCAATCAACGCGAGGAGAGAGAAAATGCAGGTATGCTGATATACCACTGGCAATATGCATGCTGATACCCTTTTGTTTGTTTTGCTTTCTATTGCAGAATTTTATTATATGACACAGCTTGGGTATGATAGTATTAGCTGCTTCTGCTATTAACTGTGCTTCTTGTCTGCCTACCATGTTTATTCCTTTTTCATGCCTTATAACCTTCGTTTCCTTTCTCGTTGTTTTTCTATTCTTGTCAATGTTTTGCCTTGCCCATGATAGCACAGATGAATTAAGAATGGCTGTGAAAGAAGCTATATGTGAAAATGAAGGTGAACGTAAATTATACGAAGAAGCCCTCATTGCCATCACAGTTGACGAGCCTATAAAACGGTATGTTTTTGGAAGCATTAACAGAAAATGAAGATCTTGAAGTATATTGTTAGTTTGTATTAAATGTCATGATTAAATGTGTTATTTTGCAGTTACTGCCAGCGGATTGTGCGACCTGATTTCTGGGGAGGAGAATCAGAGCTATTGGTTAGTGCTTCTTATGTTTACTTCCTAAATCTTGCAAGCTTTACTTTGCTATATCTTTTATATCTTAGAGTAAATTAGTATTTTAGCTTATTCATTGCACATGCTAAATGTTTATTTTTATATGATTAAAATTGAAGCTAAATAAATATTTTTGAATATATAAATTATATTATAATTAAAATTCATAAAAATAAATAAATATCTTTGAATATATAAATTTTATTTTGGATTTACAATGAACACTATAAATTGTGATATAAGGTTATTTTGCTATTGATAAATTCTTAAAAAAAACTATTGAAAATCAATTTAGAGTTAGAGATAAAAGAGGGTAAGTTGAAAGGGATAGGTGGTTAAGAAGATCAAGTGTACAAATAAGAGAGTAGTTTGAGATGATTGATATAAATTTTTAGGCTAGTTGGGGGTAGAGTGTGAAATGCATATCCCAAGGAGAGAAAAGAGAGAACATTGAGAATGTCTAATAAGAGAATGGAGAGTGAAAGCCTCATTCTTATGTATTCAAATTTATGATACAAGAGCAGATTATTTCAACATCCCTTCTATTTTTCGCTTCTTACTCAAAATCTGTTTTGTTTTCTAGACCTACACAAAACCCCTCATTTTTAAAAATGTGTTATAATCAAGTCCAATTTTTGATGATGTACTTAATCGGACTGTTAGTCAATAGTCAACAGTTATTTTAAGTCAAATTGACAAAATCAACCTTATTTCAAGTTTTAACTCATCATGCAAAACCCCCTTATAAATAAATTCACTTCAATCTAAATGCTATTCATACTATTAGAATGAATGTATAAAAATAACTGTTACAAACAGTTATTGTAGGACTGTTAGTATAAGCTAACTACTTTTTTTCACTAACAGGATTCTGTTAGTTAGTTTGTGATTAGCTTCAAGGTCTAGAGGTTTATAAATACCTCTTTTGTAACTATATTAAGACTAACTTTTCTAAATCAATAAGATCAGTTTTACTATTTTCTGTTTTGTTCTTTTCCCTGTTCTGAAACTCTGATATGGTATCAGAGCATATCCAATATTATTCAAAAGGGCAACCCACCATTGTTATCCACACACCAAGCCCAAGGACGTGAGGGGGTGTATTGGAAAAAACCCAAGTTCCACATTGGAAAGCCAAGTAATAGTATATAAGTGAGGGGCAATGCTCATCCCTTGAGCTAGCTTTTGGGATTGAGTTAAGCCTAAACTCACATTCTAAGAATCTAAAGATGGTATCAGAGCTTGTTTTCATGTAAAATTCACTTTCCTCAGTTTATCAAGCTTCATCTTCACGATCATGGCTTCCGCATCTCAAGGTTTTAATTCACATTCATATCCGACGACAATAGCAGGAAAATTGGATGATTCCAATTATCTACACTGGTGACAAAAGTAGAGGTTCGTGGTTGATCCAATCGTTCCACCTTAATTTCTCACAGAGGATGATCGGATCATGGATCGCGTTAATCTTGAATACGAAGCCAAGGAAGTGCAGGACCAAACGTTGCTTGTTTGGCTTCAGTCGACACCCTCAAAGTCTGCCCTTTCTCGCGTGCTAGGCTCAAATCACTCCGATCAGGTATGGGAGAAGATTCACAAGCATTTCAGTCTTCACACCAAGTCTAGGGCACGTCAATTGCGAACGAAAATGCATGCTGTCTCACTTGAAGGGAAAATGATGGACGAGTACCTTCGCAAAATCAAAAACTATGTCGACGAGCTCGCCAGTGTTGGAGTTCCAGTTCGCTGTGAGGAGCATGTTGATGTTATTCTTGAAGGTTTACCTTCGGATTATGCACCAGTGGTTTTCGTGATTGAAAGCAAAAAATGTACGCCATCTATTGCAAAGATTGAGACTCTCCTTTATGGCCATGAAACTCGCTTGGTTCGATACAATCACGACACCCAAGTGCTTGTATCTTCATCTGTTAATTACTCTTAAGGCTATTCATATGGAAGTTTGTCCAAAGCTAATGATTTTAGTGGTTTCAGAGGAAGTTATGGCAGAGGTAATGGTGGCCACAATATGTCGTTTGGTCGAGGTGGTGGTCACAGTGGTTCTAGAAGAGGTCGCGGTGGAGGCAGGTTTGCTAACTTCCAGTGTTAAATCTGCCTCAAGTATGGTCACACTGCTAATGTGTCACTTTCGTTCTGATATGAATTTTCAACCTCATGAGTCACTCACCTTTGTTGATCCAACTACACTCCAACCAATTCCTTATTCGATTGCCTCGGGTAAGACCTCAAACACTTGGGTTAATCCTAACTCCAAACCAGTTGCTCAGTCCTCCAGCCAACCTAGTGTGATGCTTACCAATTCGACACCTCAGGGTAATGGTTAAGCTTGCTCAACATTGATTTCAAATTCTGGAGCTAGTTTCCATGTAATTGGTGAATCTCAGCATATCAAACAGTTGTCACATTTTGATGGACTTGACCAAATCTTTATAGGAAATGGTGAAGGTTTAAGCATTTCCAACATTGTTTCTTCATCATTTTTGTCTCCTAATGACTCTCATATTACTTTCAAACTTAATAAGCTATTACATGTTCCTTCCATTTCTAAAAATTTGCTAAGTGTCAGTCAGTTTGCTAAAGATAATGTTGTTTTCTTTGAATTTCACCCTCACTTATGCCTTGTCAAATCATAGGGGACCAATAAAGTGCTCCTTCAGGGTGCTATGGGTGCTGATGGTCTCTATTCTTTTCATAACATCAAACTCCAGGATCACAGACCTTAGCTGTTATCAACAACATCTTCTACTGCTAATAAAGATTCTACTGTAACATCTAGTTCTGGTTTTTCATCTCCTAACACTGTTAACCTTAGGCATGCTAGGTTAGGACACCCTAATAGTCATGTACTAAAACTTGTTCTTGATCAGTGTAACATTTCATCATCTAATAAAGTGGTTACAGATTTTTGTGCCTCTTGTTGTGTGGGAAAATCTCATAGGCTGTCTTCTCATGCTTCCACTTCAGTTTATTCTCCTTTAGAGCTTGTCTTTATAGACTTATGGGGGCCTTCTCATTTAACCTCCTACTCTGGTTTCAAATACTATGTATCATTTATTGATGCCTTTCCACGATATACTTGGATATTTCCTATTAAAACCAAAGCTGAAACTGTGCCTGTTTTCCAAACTTTCAAGTTATCAGTTGAACTTTAACTTAACACTAAAATAAAAAGTGTTCAATCTGATTGGGGTGGTGAATATAGACCCTTCTCTGCTTTATTAGCTTCCTATGTCATTTCACATAGGTTAATCTGCCTACACACTCATCATCAAAATGGTGTAGTTGAAAGGAAGCATAGGCATATAGTTGACCTAGGACTCACATTACTTCATCATGCAACTCTACCTCTGCAGTTTTGGGATTATGCTTTTGTCACTGCAGTCTATTTGATTAATAGGTTACCCACTGCATCACTCAACTTTGCTATTCCATTTGTTACTCTTTTTAACAAAGAGCCTGATTTTCGCTTTCTTAAAACATTTGGTTGTGCATGCTTTCCTCTGTTGAAACCCTATCATACTCGCAAACTAGATTTCAGGTCTCAAGAGTGTGTTTTCTTGGGCTACTCCTCTTCACATAAAGGCTATAAATGTCTGTCTTCAACTGGTAGAATTTATATTTCTAAGGATGTTTTGTTTAATGAGTTGAGGTTTCCATATTCAGATCTGTTTTCCTCTTCCTCTAGTTCAACACAGAATATTACTTCCTATTTTAGTCTCAATCCTGACCTATCTCCTCCTGTTTCAGCCTCTACACCTTCACTTTCCCAAATACCTTCCTCCAATTCCCTTTCAGCTCCCTCTGTTCCTCCTGGTTTCTCTGCTGCTGCCTTAAATCAGACCTCATCTGAATCCACCTCCACTCATCCTCAATCATCCAATACAGTGTCATCTAGTGAATCTATACCAACTGCACCCTCTCCCACTCATCCTCAATCATCAAATACTATGTCTCATAGTGAATTTGTGTCTGCATCAACTCTAATTTCCATTAACACTCATCCTATGCAAACTAGGTCTAAATCTGGAATACACAATCCTAGGCTTCATCCTTCATTATTTCTTACTCATTTTGAACCTAAAAGTGTAAAGCAGGCCCTAGAAAGTTCAGAATGGTTTGCAGTTATGCAGGAGGAGTATAATGCTCTAACGAAAAACAAAACTTGGGATTTAGTTTCATTACTAGCTGGAAGACAAGCTATTGGATGCAAGTGGGTCTTTAGAATAAAAGAAAATGCTGATGGTTCAATCAATAGGTACAAAGCTGGACTAATTGCTAAGGGGTTTCATCAAGTTCATGGCTTTGACTTTCATGAAACATTTTCTCCTGTGGTAAAACCAGTTACAATTCAAGTAGTTCTAACTCTTGCTCTCTCACAAGGCTGGGATTTATTTCAGCTTGATGTCAACAATGCATTTCTAAATGGATTACTTGAGGAGACTGTCTATATGACTCAACCAGCAGGTTTTGAAGTTGAAGGAAAATCCATGGTTTGTAAACTTAACAAGGTTCTCTATGGGTTAAAGCAAGCTCCAAGGTAGTGGTTTGACAGGTTAAGGTCAACACTAATACAGATTGGGTTTGTAGGAAGCAAGTGTGATCCCTCTTTGTTCATTATACACATCAACAACCCACTGTCTACATTCTAGTTTATGTAGATGATATCATCATCTTAGGAAGTTCTAATTCTCTCATTCAACAGTTAACTTCGAAATTGAATATAGCCTTTTCTCTCAAACAGCTGGGTCACTTGGACTATTTCTTGGGGCTGGAGATTAAGTATCTCCCTAACAGGTCTATTTTGATGTCTCGAAGCAACTATGTAAGAGATCTACTTCATAAAACTCAAATGGCTGAGACACATTCTGTCTCTACTCCTATGGTTACAAACTGCAAATTGTCCAAACATGGAGTTGATCTATTTCATGATCCAACTCTCTATATGTCAGTAGTGGGTGCCCTACAGTATGCTATCCTTACTAGACCTAAGATTAGTTATGCTATTAATAAGGTTTGTCAGTATATGGCTAATCCATTGGATTCTCATTGGGCTGTGGTCAAAAGGATATTAAGATATCTCAAGGGTACTATATTTCATGGTTTATTCCTTCAACCTGCTTCTGTTTCAAAACCTATGGCACTCTATGCTTTCTGTGATGCTGATTGGGCATCGAATATTGATGACAGACGTCCCACATCAGGAGCATCTATCTTTCTTGGCTCAAACTTGATATCCTAGTGGTACAGGAAGCAGAAAGTCACGGCAAGGTCCAGCACTGAAGCTGAATATCAAAGCTTGGCCCAAACATCTATTGAATTGACCTGGATTCAAACTCTTCTAACAGAATTACATGTTTATTTTCAAACTCCTTTGATTTACTGTGATAATCAAAGTGCAGTGTCCATAGCTCACAATCCAGTGTTCCATAGTAGAACAAAACATATAGAAATTGATGTCTTTTTTGTAAGAGAACAAGTTTTGGCCAAACAGCTCTCAGTTGTGCATCTTCCTGCCTTAGATCAATGGGTAGATGTCTTAACCAAGCCACTTTCCTCAACAAGATCTGAAGTACTGAGGGACAAACTCAATGCGAAGTATTTTTCTTTAGAAAAACCTTCCCCTTGAGTTTCCGGGGGTATTAGAATGAATGTATAAAAATAACTGTTACAAATAGTTATTGTAGGACTGTCAGGACAGTTAGTATAAGCTAACTACTTTTTTTTTCACTAACAGAATTCTGTTAGTTAGTTGTTAGTTAGTTTGTGATTAGCTTCAAGGTCTAGAGGTTTATAAATACCTCTTTTGTAACTGTATTAAGACTAACTTTTCTGAATCAATAAGATCAGTTTTACTATTCTCTGATTTGTTCTTTTCCCTGTTTTGAAACTCTGACACATACATTGACAAAATAAATAAATAAGTACAAGAATAGTATTTGCTACCAAGTTCATGACATGTGCTTGTGTATATTTCATTCAATTAGAAGTGAGTTGTCAAATATCATGTGATCAACTTGTGATCAATGTCCTATTGGCCTTATTGTTTAGCTTTAATTTTGCAACTAAAGCAGTAAGTCTGAGCCTGTACTGAATGTTGTTTGAAAATATAATTTATGAGCAAGCCTATTCACTCCAAGTAGGGATTCATGCTTTTATCAATTTTGTTTCCTTCATCTTGTAAAAATATGCAATCCCTGTACGTATTAATCCATGGCATATTCAATCAAAACATTCAAACTCCCATAACCCCAAAACATTTAAACCCCCATTCCTATTGTTGTTTATAATCCTTGCTTCACCTATCAGAATGAAGAGAAATAAAAAAGAAAATCCCTTTTTCAAAATCAGATCCCAATAACCCCAAAACTTGAGCCATCAGTGGCATATTCAATGAAAAAATCAAGGGACGACACTAGGGAGGTGAATGGTGTTGTTGAATTTGGAGGGATGAGTTTGCTGTGTGCAGGGGAAGGAAACGTACACATGAAGAGGGAAACAAGAAAACATGTTTAGTCTTCAATTAACAAAAGGATATTGTTGGATTTTTAAACTTATAAAAAAAAATGAAAAAAAGACTTAAATATACTTTTGATCCCTAATAAATATCCGACTTTTGGGTTTATCCCCTGATAAATTTTTACTTGGTGTTGAGTTCCTAATAAAACAACAATTTTGTTTTGGTCTTTGACACTTTTTTTTAGTCCTCGATATTAGCTAATTTTGTGTTTGTTCCTTGATAAATTAATGAATTTTATTTTAGTCCCGACTATTAACAAATGAAAACAATTTATCAGGAAGCAAACACAAAATTCGCTAATTTATCAGGGACAAAAATAAGTGTCAAGGACAAAAAAAAAATTGTTGTTTTATTAGGGACTCAATGCAAACCATAATCTTATTAGGGAGCAAATTAAAAAAATCAGGTATTTATTAGGGATTAAAAACATATTTAAGCAAAAAAAAAAGTCTTGAACTATTCTTAACTGAGTTAGGTTTATGTAGGTTTAAAATAGAGGTGGTTTTTGTGTCAAGTGTGAAATAGAGGGAAGGTTGAAGTAATTTACTCTAAATTTTAGTATCATATTTGATATTTAACCATTGAGAGAAAGTGATGCTATGTTACTAATTTAGTTGGAGTTTCTGAGAACAACACCAGTTGGAACCTTTCATTATCACTTCTTTAGAGGAGTTGGTCATACTTTTTCATTGGTTTAGGTTAAGTGTTTCTAGAGATACTGACCAATAACAATATTCTGCAGGTACTGTCAAAGTTATGTAAGCAGCCAATCATTGTGTACATACCAGAGCATGAGGTATACCTTAAACAATTCTTATTGGGTTGGCATTTATCTATTTTATTTGGGAAGGAAGAACTAGTAATTAGTGTGCTAATGTCTATCCTCTGATTATAATCAAACTGTGTTTGCTACAAGGCAGGTCAATTTTTGTTTTATATCAAATATTATGTGTATGAATAATATATCTACAGATAGATAAAGGTGCTCATAACTTCGTTTTTGCTAAAATTATGTTTGGGATTGATTGGCCATAAATCTTGTATTTTGGGAATAACATGCAGAGAGGTGATTTAGAATATTAGTGCATTTGTAATGATAGGCTGTCTTGTGTCTACTTTTAAAAAAAAAATGGTTCTTGTGTTGTGTGATCTTAAGCGAATTTATCATGACCAATTGTAGCTTATGAAAGAAATGATGCAGTGTTTATAATATCAGGTTGCAAAAGATTTTGTCATTAGAAAAGGCATTCTGGTGCTATAGAGGTCCTGTTATGCACATTTAATGCTAATTGTGGTATTGTATGAAGCTCTAGAAGTAAAAGATTCTACAGTTATAGCAAGTGATATTCTGCTTAATGCTCAATGTGGTATTGTATGGAGTCCTGTTCTGTTCATTTAATAAATATTAGTTGGGAGTGCATGATTTATTTGAAGATGATAGCATAATGACTGGATAAGATGCTACTTACAGGATATATAAAAGAGATTGAGAAGTGCAAGTATAATTTAACTAACATTGGTTTGACGTAAACATTGCTTGACTTATGGAATTAAGGCAGGATTGCAGTTTCCTAAGGCAGGATTTGGCCTTGAATCAAAACACTTCTAGGTTTAGTGATTATAAGGTCTGAGATTTTGGAAGTTAAAGCTTAAAATGATGTTTTAAATAGACATGGCCGCTGAATGTTTGAGGCAGCAGCAAAACTTAAGTGTGTAGCTCTCTAGGTTTTGTGAAGCTAAGGCAAGAGTTATTAATTAGAGTTATGAAAAAACAAAAGGAAAGAGTTTGAAGAGCAGATATGTGCCTTTGAACAACCCCCATTGGCCCAAATGTGATGAGTAATATAGAATGGGAAACGGAGGGTGAAGGTGAGAAATAAGGAAACTTGAGCCTTTAAGCACTCAATTGTCTGTGACTTTTATGTCCACAGCTAGAATAAATTGGAAACTAAATGCAAAAATGTTGGCAAAAGAAAGACTGATACTGTCAGACATGGATCCCTGCATAGGATAGCACTGGAGCAAATTAAGGAGCCTTTTGAATATCAGAATGTAGGACCTTTATTAAATTCTCACTGTTTGGCCAATATATTTTTATTAGGCACTTATAGGCCGGCCTTGTGCTTCCAAAAGAGGCTAAAATTTATATAACTAGTGCATGGTTTCTAATCTGTAGCTATGAAGATGCTTGGTTGTACATTCTAATCTACTGATAAAGGGTTTCCACTGATCAGACTCTGACATGATTGATCCTTCTATGCCCATTTTGATTTTAGAATCGGGGATCCTAATCATTTAATTGCTTTTATTGTATTTATTATTTCAGTGAACTCACAGAATTTGCTTGAAATTAAGCCGTGTTATGACTTATGATTGTATTCTTTGTACCTACTTTTTAAAGCTCTTTTCTACTCATATATGAATGTATTATTTGATCTATGTGTTATAACTTATAAGGTTGTATAATTAATTAATTATCCACTAAAATTTCCTGTTGTCTGTTGTAAACAACATGCAGCATAGAAGTGGTGGTTTTGGATCTGGTTTCATTCCCATTGCAGAGTATGGAAGTGACTTTAGAAAGGGTTCTAGCAGAAAAGCTGTGAGGCTATTATACAGCGGTAAGAACCATTATGATCTTCTAGTATGAGGAAACATATGAACGAAGGAGAAGCAAGAAAATGAGTGGGAGATTCAAATGTCATTTTGTAACAATTGTGTTATGCTAGAATCCACATATTTTGTTTATTTTCTTTTTGTTTTACCCTTTTTTGTTAGAGTCCACCGTGAATCCCTTGTTTTGGTATTTTTCTTAAAAGTTAGCAGTAAAATGTGTCAAATTAATTTGTCGGGGTAAAATTCACCAAAAATTAAAAAGTTAAGATAAAAAAATGCAATTAAACTTATTATTTATTTATCTTGTATGATCACCTAGTAAAGGTTGGTCCTCTATTTGGCTGGAAACCAATTCGACCTTGGTGGTGGCAGCTTTAAAAATGTTTCGCTTGTTCCTTGGAATTGTTAATAGATGAAAAAAAATGTGCTAATATTTCGTTCCATTGAAATTTTAGAGTTTCACAAATTTATAGAGAAGGTTATGAGTGTGCGGATTGTTTAGCGGATCACCACGCAATTTTAGATGATTTTTTGTGGTTTTGATAATTTACCATCTTTTTGTAAAGATACCTTTAGAAATAGGTTTGGCCTCCCTAACTAGTAACCACATGTTTACATGATGTATTTTTTTTATTTTTTGGCATGCATTTTGGTTGTTGTCCCCTAATGTTTTTTCTGTTTTTCTTTCATCTTTTTGGGTATTGAGGTGTGCTTATGATGGTTGAGAAAGGAAGTATCAACATAGTTGGAATGTTCTATCTTTTTGTCATTCCTTAGCTCACCTTTACAAAAAAATTGTGCGATCTTCTTGAGTTACTTAGGGTTGCACTATTGGAGAATCAATGAGTTTTTTTTTTCTTCAAAAAGTCATATAATCTTAAGTATCAACGAAAAAAGAATGGAACCTAAAAAAATGTCGAATACCCTAGATATTATTGTTAGAAACTAAATTTTAAAACTGTGCAAAAGTATATATTTTTTAATATATATATTTAGTATTTATGTACATTAATAAATTTATTTTTTAAAATATTTAGTATCATATTAAATATAATTTTATGATAATTTAGAAAGATAACTAATTACATTTTTAATTGAGGAGATCTTGCCTTTAAAAATATTAAACATGATGAAGTTTATTTTGATTTATTCTTTCTCTAAGTAATAATAATGATGTATAATATCAATATGAAATGTATAAATTTAAAAAATATATTAAATATAAATTTATAATTATTTAAATGTTATTGTGTATACTGTATTTACATGTACTTGAATATTTTGTATGTTTATGGTTAATAGTTTAGTGTAAAATTAAAATATTATTTTAAAATGATATTTTAATCATTTCGAAGATATAAGTTTTAATTACGTGATATTCTTAAAGTTTTGAATTGGTTAACCTTATTTTGACGTATATTGAACATTATTTATCAATGCAATTATATATTATTATTATTATTTAATTTTAATTTCATTACTTGCTATATTTCAAAATTATTATCTATAATTGCTTAAAAAACAATCTTTATCTATATAGATTATTATGTGATCCAAATTTTATATCTTATAATTTAATTGTTATAAGTATTGTTTATATATACAAAATATTAGTAAGAAAAAAGAATTGGACGAAAATATTGTTGATGATATTCACCGGTTATTATTATAGTATAGATCATATGATGTTGTCTAGCAAATAAAATGAGAGGAATTTTTTGTCTTCTTTGTTAAGAAATACTTCTAGTCGTATAAAAAGTAATATATTTATTGGTATAAAAAAATTTCAAATAATGTATAACAAAAAATTATCCTATATATTTTTTTATGAATAGAAAACTGAATTTAGTAAAACATTTATTAATATGATTTTGAAAATAAAAATATTGTTATATTTATAATTATTTTTATACATCTTTGGATGTTATAAAGCTTGTCTAGGCTTTTGCAAACAAAAAGTTTGATTACGACAAATCAACTTACAAAATGAGGATATGGGAAATTAAGCATAGACTCTGCAAAGCAATCTTTATAAGAGGTTGAAGAACCTGGTTACCGGGTATTCAGTTGTAGCTTGTGAATTTTAGGGTTTTAGGTTTGGAATAATTTGTTCTACTTCTTCAATGTTCAAGTCTTCTTTATATAGCTATGGAGATTTGTTTATTGATAGAGAGAGATGGCTTTATCTTCATATTCCCATTCCCATTCTAAGACTCCACAAATGCATGAGAACATCTTCACATTTCTCCTTCATATGTGTCTTGATTAGAGCATAGAGAGACAAAACAATTATCTAGTTTATTATTAAAAAAGTGTTTTCATATTTACAGTTCACCAGGACCTTTACAATGATTTTGTACACCACATTACAAAGATTGATTGGTCTAAATTCCTTAAAGAGGTGGGGTGATATTTTTTAGGAAATAAGAGCATTAAAGTTTCAACCAACCTTATATCAAATTCCTTATTTCAAAAACTTTCTTTACTAGGCACCAAACATCATCACCAACATTGACCCATCACATCTTAAAGAAGATAGGTTGAAAACCATCTAGAGCTAGAGATTTATAGGATTTCATACTTTTGAGTGCCTTGAAAACATCTTATTTTCTCACCATCTTAACAAGAGGCAATTTGCCTTCCTTTGATAGCTTCTTCGGGTTGGTGTATATAGATTAGAGCATCCCCCCACCTTTTTTATACTCAAAATAGATCTTTGAAGTATCTTACTCCTTCCTTCCTAAGTATGTCCTCATTTGTACGCCAAATCCCTGAGGGCAAGAAGCATCCATGCACTTTGTTATGCTTCCTCCATATCACAGTTTAAGCATTGAAAAATAAGGTATTTATGCTTTCTATAAGAATTCATTTCTCCCTAGATTTTTGAAACACAATGTCTCTTCTTGAAAGAGGATATATTTATATTCTCTTAACAAGTTTTGTTGAGTATATAGGAAACTTATAGAGTAAATATTCTCCATAGCTTTCTAGATACCTCACAGACAAGCTTTAATAGTCCCTTTCTTGACAAAAATATTTTTGAAATATAATTTTATTAAAGAATATTGAATCATCCATGACATTAATGAATTGAACAACATCATTTAGACTTTTCTTCCAAGCATCATGGACCATGGTAGCTTAGTTGATATGCTTACATTAAGTTGCTTGTAAACGGAATTGTCACCTTCTCTATGGTGTAGGTTATCTACAACGCAAGAGTAAGGGATTGTGGTAGGAGTGATATCACACTAAGTTTTTAATATTTTCTTAGAGTGCGTTTGGATAGAGAATTTTAACTGAGGAAAGTAATTTATCAGAGAATTTGAATTTCTGTAATTTAAAATTCATTGTTTGGATGCTTTTTATGAAAAATTTAAAATTTTGGAATTTTAAAACAAAATTTTAAATAACTAAAAATCTGGAATTTCAATTTCATTCTAAAAAGTGAGAAATTGAAATTCTCTTCTTACATTCTTCTTCAAGAAACACCGTCCGAGCTCCTAAAATATCGATCGAGTGTGAGCATAGAGGAACACGTATAACTAGCACACCAACCATATCTTCTCTTTTTTTTATTCATTTTTTTCATCCTCATAATTTTAATTTTTTTTTATCCAAACACAAAATTTTGAAAATAAAAGAATTTCAATTGAAGTATTTGAAATTCTTAGAATTTAAAATTTCTCAGAATTTTAAATTTCTTCATCCAAACACACTCTTAAGGAAATGCATATGCCAAGAATGATGTCTCATCCCTCTATCAAGCAACCTAGAAATTAGAGTACTTCAACAATTTTTTTGCTAATTTTTTTGCTAAGTGGAACAACTTCCAAAGTAATTTAAGTCTAACATGTTACAAACATTTATAGTTGTTGCAAACTTGTTGGCCCTCATGGTTGAGAAAACACTTCCTTGTTGTTCCGAAATGATCTCATTAAAGTTATCTGTCAATATTCAATAACCATGGATTAGAAATTTGTTGACAAAAGCTCCCTAGATACTCCTAGATTTGACAACGAGATGAATATATCATATTTACATAAACTTCGATAGATGTCTGTTATTAGTTACCCTTGGCAACTAAGATAAATACACATTACGGCAACAATTCCAACAAACCAAAGGTAAAATTACTAGCAGTATTCTATAGTCCCTTAATATCACTTGCATGCCTATAACCCCCTTCAACCTAACAACCTAATATCTTGTTTTATCCTAGAAATTTTTGGTTATAGCAAATTCAGTATGGGTTTCATACAAACAAAGGCCTAACATACATTTCATGATAATCTTCTTCAAGTGCCTATGAATCTTCTTATTTGCAAAGCCACAATCATTCCAAGAGAAAAGTTTAAAATAATTAAAAACTATCATGGTACACAATGGAAATGAGGGATGGAGACACTAAAAGGATATGGGGCTTGAGTCTTTGTTACCATGTCCTCCTAATGACCATATAATTTGATCCAAGAGCTCTTTCCACTCCTATAGGGTTAGGAAATTTGTCCTCTTCTAGCAACAAAAACCTATTTGCTAATAATACTTGGAGATTCATTGTTGTTTGAATGGCAAACGAATACATCCTAATATTAGGATTGTTCAAAAAATTGTTTGAAACTGAATTAAATAGAGAACTAAATTGAACTTAACTATTTAAAACTGAACTACTTTTGTAAAAAAAAAAAACTTAACCAAACTAATTAACTTGTTTGGTAAACTATTTTGGAAGTTTTAAAAAATGAGCATTTGCTGAACTAAGGCATCAAGCGCCTATGGACCTGATGCTACAGTAATTCTATGAAGAAATGATAGTCTATTAGCTTATGATTGTTATATCAACAAGCCAATAGGTAGCTTATTGGGGATTAAAGGCATTTTCAAAAATTTAATGGAAAGTCCCTGAACTTCTTCTTAAGGTTATTTATTTCTAAAATTCAAAAGCCTCTTACGAATCTTGAACAACTGTTGCACTTTTTTGTTGTTGTTGTTATTATTATTATTGGTTCAATGAAACTCTAAAAGACTAGATGATGGATTTTTGTATATATGAATACAACCTAATTGTTGTAAACATAAAGTAAATTGTATTGTGTGCATTAAAGAGCAGTTGTGTGCATCAAAAGAAAAGGAAAAATAAAACACGATAACAGATTCCACAAAACAACTAGATGTATAACAATTCAGCAATGTGCATTTTACAATTCAATTGACTTGTTGCAAAACTTAAAAAAAGCAGTTCAAGAATCAAATAACAATTTAGTTTGATTAATTAACACACAACTAGTTCATTGAACTTATAAGTAATTCAATTTCAATTCAGCATCAAGAGTAAACAATTTAGTTTAGTTCTACAAAATCATATTTTAGTTTCAGTTTTCTTTCTTGAATTGAACTATCCCTACCTAATATCATTATTTTTTGCCAAAGTAGTTAGTGGTGTGGTAGAGTTAATAAAGACCTTTGGAATATGATCATAGGAGCAAAATGGGCCTTCACTACTAAGAGTGTTCCCAGTTGGCACATTAATATGCAAGGAGATAAACTTATCTCTCTTACTAACTTTTATATCAATGTGAAATCTTTTATTTCTTGTCCCCATCTTTCCTTGATCATGGGCTTCCTTTTTAGCATTAATTGGGACATTGCTCATGATAATTGTCTCACCTTTCCTTATTGTCTCTTGATTTGTATTAAAATATTTAATATGTTATTTTCCGAATCAACTCCCCTTGACCGATATAAATTCTAAGATTACCTACTTATCAAGTAATTTTTGAGGCAATTATCTCACTCTTTTCCCTTTGTAGAGGGATGTTTTAACTCAATTTGCTTTAATTTTGTTACTAGTTAAGTTTTATTTCAATAGTTTATTTTCTTGGTTACATTGTAGTAATTTGCCTCATTTTTTGTAGAAAAAAGGAGAATAAAGATGAAGAACATATTATGGAGTTGAAAATTGAAGTACTGAAACTTCAAAGGATCATTTGAGGCAACAATTTGCTGAAGTAGAAGAATCTACCAGATAGCTAAGCCAAAATTGATTTTGCTTCATTATATAAAGGTTTGACCTTCATTTGTGAAAGAATTCTAGATTATTTTATAGAGGACACAAATATGAACAATTCTCTGGAGTAGAGAAGCTCCTCCTTCCTCCATGAGAGCCTTTTCTTCCATCTTCTTCCTTCTTCCTTGCATTTTGATGCTACCCATGCCTACGGGTAGCTAATTTCTCTATTGTTGGGCTTAGATATGTAACATACTCGAACTTATTTGTATCTTTTGATATTACTATTATATTATGCGTATTTGTGTTCATGTTAGTATCTTGCTTCTTTGCTTAATACTTGTTGTGGCTTGATCACCCATGACGTGATCTTAGGATGTAAATGATGTTGGGAAGCAATTTTATTGTTCAAAATTGAAGTAAAATACCTAATAGGCTTGATGTCTAGGAATGGAATCAAGTTTGATGGTAATCTTTTGGTCACAACTCTTAATGTTGATGCCTTCGTTAAGTTGTAGAGGGATCTTGACTTAGTGAATGTTACTTAGACTCTTTTTACCTAAGAAATTAGGACTAAGAAACTTTTATTGGTTGATTTTGACATTAGAACATGAATGAAGTATGTATTGTGTGTTTAATACTAGAAGCAAGTAAAGTTGGTGAACTTTAACCCCGACAATGACTTTGTTTTCTATTTTTAACCTCTGTTACAACTTTGTTTTTATTATAAAAACACAAAAACATCATTTTAACTTTGTTTATGCACTTGATCAATTTTAGCTATTCACAAAACCAACAAAATTTTGTGCATTTACCACTTTCTTGTGATATATGTGAGCTTACATAGTAAATTTATGAAATTATCCAATATTGAACAAGTTCTTGTGGAATCGATATTCAGACTTTTTGTTTTATACTACTTGTATGATTTGGTATGCTTGTCATGCCCCCAACAACCAACTCCCGACATTATTGGAATCATTAACTACGAAATTTACAAGTTGGTCAGATTTATTTTGTCTTTTATGATGAGTTACCACCCACCAATTTCCATAAAGGTCACGATTTTCTTGATTGGTTGTTGTCATATGCTTAATGCTAAGGTTTATTTCCTGAATTCTTTTGTGTCTCCCTTCTCCCTTGTCAAAGAATTCAAAACGACACAATCTGAGAATTCTTTTGATTATTCCCTTTCCCTAATACAAAAGTATTCAAAAGACTAACCGCCTGAGAATTCTTTTGTATCCCCATTCACAAAGTATCAAAGATTTAACAGCCTGAGATCTTTGTCTTAACACATTGGAGGGTACATCCTTTGTGGTACAAGTAGAGGGTACATCTACTTGGGTTTGACTGAGAGCAAGAGAGGGTACATCTCTTGTGGATCAGTTCTAGTGGAGGGTACATCCACTAGGTTCAAAGAGAACAAGGGAGGGTACATCCCTTGTGGATCTTTGCTTGTAAAAGGATTTTTACAAGGTTGAAAGAAATCTCAAGGACCGCAGGTCGCTTGGGGACTGGATGTAGGCACGGGTTGTTGCCGAACCAGTATAAAAACTCTTGTGTGTTTATTTCCTTCTTCCCTACTCTTTTACTTTCCGTTGTGCATTTAATTTTTGCTTTTACTTTCTGTTAAGTTTCTCTTTTACTCCTCATTCTCTTAACAAATTAGTAAAAGCCTTAAAAGAGTAATTTTTAATTAGTAAAGGTTTAGGAATAATTAATTCAACCCCCCTTCTTAATTATTCTGAGGCCACTCGATCCAACAAACTTTATAACAATGTCTTTCTGAAAAGAGTAGGTGATACTTTGGGGAAGTTTTTGAAGGTGGATAGATTAATGTCTTTGTAGTCTCATGGGAAGTTTGCCAGGATCTATGTTGGACTGGACTTGGAGAAACCCCTCGTACCACACTTTTATGTTATAAGTGATCGAGGCCGTACCCGAATCAAATAAACATGAAAATGCAGTAACTAGGAAGTGATCCTAGGTCGTTTCCCAACGAGCAATGACAAACCAAATGTTCATAATATACTTGCGCAGTAACAGTAACGATTGGGGGGGGGGTTGTTTGTTTTGTGATTAAAGAGCAGAACAAGTAAACTAGAATATGAAACAACTAATATTAAAAACGAGTTGTTTCCTCTGATTCAGAAGCCATTCTCTTATCCTGGGTTATGGAGAATTCGTCCCTAACAGTCGACCACTTAATCCAACCCTATTTCAATTTACTAAGCGAAAATCAACTTAGGGTTGTCAATACGTGATTAGGCACCACATACACCAGTTAGCCCTTCGTCCATTAAGCATGAACGCAAGTTAGGCTCAGAGGCAATTAATCGAACACGAAGCGTGCACTGATTAATGTTCACGAATTTGGGATAACTGGTGAAGGGAAAACTGCCAGGAAACCACATTACAAACGAAACCTCAAAGAGAGTTGGGCTTCATCCTCAAAAGGAAACAACACCAGAAAAACTAGCCTTCCATAGATTCAAACAGAAAACGCAAATGAAACATGAAGCAGAAACGTAAATGAACAGAAATGTAAATGAAACAGAAACGTAAATGAAAGTAGAAGAAGAAGCAAGAACGAAATTGTAATTAGAAGCAGAAAACGGAAAATTGCATTAAGAACGAAAACAGTAGCCTTAGAACATAAAAACGTAGAAACCTAAAACAAAAGCTCTGAATAATAAAATAGCATAACAGAATGGCCTTGCACGAATCCCAAGGCTGCTATTTAAAAAGAGTCACTCAAAGTCACTGGGCCCTATTACAATACTCTGGCCCAAAACGAAATAAACACTGAACAACATAAAATAAAATTGCGAAATTTCCTAATTAGAAATTAACTAAGGTAAGCGCTGCTTTATTTGCCCTCTTCAAGTCCATAACCAAAATCCGGATTAAGCCCAATGTTTCATTAATTCCTGAAATTAGATTAAAAACATCAAATTAGCTAAATGAGCCCAAATAATAAAACTGCCTGATTAATTGACAATTAAGACCAATCAGTAATTAAAATGGTGCAAAAAGGGTTTAGAAAATAGAAGAAAATGATGGCACATCAATAAGTTATAAACTGAACATAGAGTATAAGGGCCTTCATGCAATTTGTTTCCAGTGTGGGAAGTTTGGTCATAAACATGAATAATCTGTGGAGCTTGTTGTAACAACAATGGCATATACAACTGAGATAGTGTAGATAACAGGAGATGAGGTGAATATAGTTGTGTGATAATTGTTGTGCATAGATATATTTTGTAAGTAAGTCATATAAAAATTGTTATACTTCCTCTATTTTATTGCTTCTTTTTATGCGAATAATTAGAATTTTAACATCATTTAAATTTTTGTCCAATAGGTGTTTAAACTGGTAAATTTATAGTGCTTTGGTGTTATATGTGCTGCAAAAACACAGAGTAAAGCTTGAGAGAGAAGTTGAAGATCTGAAGACTCTCGCTCAACGTGGCATACGCGCTCAGCATGGCGCAGACGCTCAGTGGGCAACACTCGCTCAGGGTAAAGAAGTCACATGGAGAAGCTTGATACATGAAGGCGCGTCTAGTGCGAGTCGGGCGCTAAGCGCGTGACCACCGACTCACTCGCTCAACGGGGCGGTCACGCTTAGCGCGAGGTTGCGTAAAAGTTAAGCAGACTATGCCTATTAAAAGAGGAGGAAGGAAAGGAAAAACACACACAAAATATCCACAAAATTAGAGCTTCCCATAGAGAGCAAAGGCTAGGATTCATGCAGGAATAGGGGAAATCAACCATTAGGAGCCATTCCTTTCCCCATCTCCATTCTTCTTCTCTCCTCATCAACCCCTTTCAATTATAAAGCCTCTCATGACAATAAGAGGTTAAATCCTCCCCATTGTTGTGAGCTTAGCAACCAGACACTCTTGATGTAAATCTTTCCTACTATCTATTTAATGCTATTTTAATTTCATTGTCTCTTTTCTGCACTTAATTTCATTGATTGTGGCTTGATCACCCATATTCATGGTATGTTTTAGGGTTTAGGTATTGGGAGATGTTTATCTCTTAAGAACTGGAAAAGGACATCTAAATGATTCATATCTAGGGATAAAATGACATTATTTAACCTGTTTTATGCATCTTTGTTTATACTGCAATTCAACTAGTTTACTCTCTTAAGGGATTAGGAGAGGAATTAGGTAAATTAGGCTTTTTCAATTGCGGGATCATGGTTATAATATATGAGTAGATGCAGGTGATCATTGGAATAATTCTAAATAGAGAAAATTCATTAACATTACACTGAGAATAGTTTTGGTAGGCTAATCCCTAACACCTCCATATTCTGAATCAACCTATGCTTAAAGTGTTTGTTTTTCTTCCCTTGCATGTTTTAGATAATTAGTTTAATTTTATGTCAATTTATTTTTATTGTTCCTTATCACAATTATTTAAATTAATTCATTAGTTGCTTGAGAATTGGATATACACCAATCTAAGTACAAACAAAGTCCATGTGGACTCAACACTCGGACTTCCATTTTACTTTACTACTTGGGACAATTTGGTGCACTTGCCAATGAGTTAGCAAGTTTTTGGCTCCGCTTCTGAGGACTTTGTTCTTTGTACTTGGTTGTTTGCATATTCTAATTTTAAAACAATCGTTCTTTATTATTTAATTCTGTTTTAATTCTTAAACCAATAACTCGCGCTGTAGTTGTTTTCTTTCTTGTATGTGAGGTATAACTACAAGGGAAAACCTTGTTCCATTGAATCTTGAGATTGAAGCAACTTGCAGAAAAAACAACGTTGCAAGAAGAAGAAAAGAGCAACAGAAGGTACAAACTAATCAAGGAGATAAAGGACCCTCACGATGAGAATCCAAAAATTGCCCAAATATAGGGACCTATGACCAGGAGTAGGACCAAACAGTCAGAGGATACCCTCCAACAAATGATATCAGACATACTTAACAAGGCCTCAGTAAAGAAGGATGAAGGTCCAGAGACACTACCAAGAGTCTTAATTGTTGCTGAAGGCCCAAACTAATTTGAAGACCCATGCCAAATATGTTTTTTCTATTTTTGTTTTAATTTTAAATTAAATAAAATTGGTGTCTTTCCAACTGCACCTCAGATACACTATGTATTGAACTCTTTTTCAATAGAAGGGACTTTTGGCATTTTAAGGATATTTTGTGAGAGCTTGCCTCTGGGTTTCTTGTTGAACCAATCTCAGACTTATCAAGGCAATCCTTGTGGCATCTTCCCTGACTCATCTTCCCTCTCTGGAAGTGGCGTCATCCAAACTCTGTGACCTGTATCAAGCGATCTGCTCCTAGTATGGATCACATCACCTCATCCTCTTCCTTTCCTGTGATCATCCCACATCCCAATTTTGAATAACGAATTATGGCATAAGATTGTCCATTAAGGATAACTCTAGAGGATTACTCTAGTTCCTTTACACCTCAGTACTTTACCAGCATAGCTAGGCCAGAAGTTCAAGTGGCTAACATTACATATCCACATTTCGTTATCCAAATGATTCAAGGCAATCTTGTTGGACAAGTGACCTCAGATATCTTAAGAAGGGGGGGGGGGGGGGTTGAATTAAGATATTACAAATTATTTCCCCAATTAAAAATTCTATTTAACTTTCTATTCAAGTTATAAATTCCCTTAATAATGAATTTCTTAAATATTGATTCAAATAGAACAATTTGAATATGAATATAAAACAATAATAAATAAAGGAGTTTAAGGGAAGAGAAAGTGCAAACTCAGATTTATACTGGTTCGGTCATACCCTTGTGCCTACGTCCAGTCCCCAAGCAACCCGCTTGAGAGTTCCACTATCTTGTAAATTCCTTTTACAAGTTCTAAACACACAAGGACAATCCTTCCTTTGTGTTTAGAATTCTTTCACAACAAGAGACCCTCGGTCTCTTAATCCCTTTTCAGAATACAGAAGAAGAGAAGAAGAAATCTCTCTTGAAAGAGATAGATTGAACAATTTGAGCACTCAAATAATTCCTTATTGAATCACAAGTATTTTGGCCAAGGAATTTGTAAGAGGATAAAACAATTTTGCTTTTTAAGAGGATAAGACCTTTTTGTTCTGAAAAACTTTTTTCAAATTCGTGTCTCAAGTCACATATATATAGGCCTTTGATAGCCATTCAAGAACCACATAAAAAGATGTGACTGTTGAGAATATTTTCTGAAAATTTGCTCTAGTAATCGATTACAGTATTTGTGTAATCGATTACAAGCTTTAAAATTTGAATTAAAACATTCAATAACTGCTGGTAATCGATTACCATATATGTGTAATCGATTACACAGTGCAAATTTTGAATTCAAATTTTAATAGCTGTTGTAAATCAGTTTTGGCCACTGGTAATCGATTACATCCTCTGGTAATCGATTACCAGAGAGTAAATTTCTTTGAAAAAGACTTTTTAAGTTAAAATTCTTGGCCAAACCTTTTGCTACTTCAATTGGAATTCCCTTCCTATTTAATATACCCTTTCTAAGACTCTAGAGACTGTCTTGATCATCCATCTTGAATATCTTTAATTTCTTTGTCTTGAATAAAGCTTTGAGACGCATGTGAACCTTTGGCATCATCAAAACATTCAGCTTGATCCTTTGTCTACAATCTCCCCCTTTTTGATGATGACAATCCCTGAAATCAAGACAAGCTATATACAAGATGATAGCACGTTCACACAACCCTTACTCCCCCTATCTTTTGGCATGTATGCCTAACTTTACTTAATGATAAATTTCTAATTGATTTCTAACCCAAGTTTGATTTCTAACCCAAGTTCTCTCCCCCTTTGGCAACATCAAAATGAACTAAGCAACACAATCAAAATCCAAACATAGCCAAAATATTAAACCAAAATAAATCCATACATTGTCATAACCAACCAAAACAAAGTCCAGAAATATAATAATAGTGCAAGAGTACGATAACTAGAGCAACAAAAAGCCAAATACACGGCGATAAAACAAAGTACTAATAATACTTAATTACTAATAAGACTTAGTCATAATAATAACAATTAATCTAGAGGATGATGGAGGCGGTGGTGGTGGATCAAAGCAAGTACGGATAAAGGAGACATCTTCAACTTGTGTGAGGCGAATATCCATGACGGCAAAGCGTGTATCCAATGAGTCGAAACGTTCACCAACATAAGAACGAAGACCTCGTAATTCGGTAAGGACTTCATTCAGGAGTGCTGAATCTTCACGCTGAGGAGGAGGTGAAGGAGTACGCTCATCTTGAGGAGGGAGTGCGTCTTTCTTCAGCCATTGACCATTCTGATCCTTACGGTAACCAAAGGAAGTCACAACACCAGCACCAATTGCAAAGGAACGCTTGACTTGAAAAAATGGCTCATCATCAAGCGGAATTTGAAAATGACGTAGAAACAAAGTTATCAACTGTGGATAAGGTAGAGGTGCATTGGCCCGTAATGCCTTATGCATTCGGTACCGAACCAAATGGGCCCAGTCGATCTGACGACCGGTGAGAAAAGCCCACATCAGAATCAAATCCTCCTCAGAGGCTTGTGCTAAATTTGAAGACCGGGGAAGCAAAATTCTAACAATTATATAGTGCATGATGCGATTATCAAAAGTTAATGATCCGGCCAGCAATCTACCGGTCATTTCAACCTGGTCATTGCAGACCATTCGACGAGCATCATGACTAGAATAATCAAATTTCCAGTCATCAACAATGGTGCCCTCAAAAGGTGCACCTTGACTGGGTAAATGAGTTAAAGAAAAGAATAAGGACTGATCAATGATCATAGGAATACCATGCACCTCAGAGGAAATAATGTCATCCTGAATTTTCAAATTGCAGTAGAAGACTTTTACAAGTTCAGGATAATGTGGCAGTTTTAATGACATGAAATCAACAAGACCAGAATTTTGAAATACTTGATAGCAATCAAACGTTTCATCAATAAAGAACTCTACATCTAGGTACTTAGGGTCTAAGATGATCCTAGAAGAAAATTGAGAGAGGTACCATAGACGCTGATCATCAGAATAAAACAATGTGGATGATCTTGGAGATGATAAAGATGGATGAATAGGTGCTGTGGATGCTTCAGATGGTCCGTGGCGGCGATGGGCAGCAGCAGCGGCGGTGGAGGATGATCCCTTTCTCTTCTTCGATGGCTCTGCCATTTGATGAATTTTTAGTGGATTTTAATCGGTGAAAGTGAAAGAGGATTGAAAAAGAGGAAGATTGGGCTTTACGGGACGTGATTTGGTGAAGATTTGAGTGAGATATGAAGATTTGAAGTTCTAGGTATGGAGGAGGCGTGAGGGGAGGCCGTGGCTGCGCAACAACTCTGATCTCGTGTGTATTTATAGACGAGGACGAGTTGTAATCGATTATAAGGCTTGGTAATCGATTACAGGAGTAATGAGCCTTCTAGTAATCGATTACAGGATGTTGTAATCGATTACAGGCTGTCTGTTCTTGTGTAATCGATTACAATGGATGGTAATCGATTACCAGAACATAACCTAGGCTAGTTTCTTAAAAAAAATATCTATGTCTATGCTAAACACATCTAATATGATTAATCATCACTACTAATGCACTTAAATCAATCATTCAACTATAAAACACACAGGAATACATAAATTCTATCATAATAACAAGAATTTAAACAAAATCAATCAAAGTAACATATAAACAATCAATCATAAGAGTAAATTAATAAATCAATCATAAAACTTTACCTATCCAAATCACTAAGGTCTAAAAGTCCTAATTCTCTTCTTATTGAAAAGAATATATCCTTTGGGAGAGGTTTTGTAAGGATATCAGCAAGCTGATTCTTTGTATCAACAAACTCTAGCAAACAATCTCCTTTTAGAACATGGTCTCTTAGAAAATGGTGCCTAATTTCTATATGTTTCGTTCTAGAATGTTGTACAGGGTTTTTGGATAGATTTATGGCACTAGTGTTATCACATCTAATAGGTATTCGATCAAGAAGGATACCATAATCAGATAATTGTTGCTTCATCCATAAAATTTGTGCACAACAACTGCCGGCAGAGATATATTCCGCTTCAGCAGTGGATAAAGCAACACTGTTTTGTTTCTTACTATGTCATGAGACAAGAGAGGATCCAATGAATTGACAAGTTCCACTTGTGCTTTTTCTATCAGTTTTAGATCCGGCAAAGTCAGAATCAGAATATCCTATTAAGTTACATGTTGAGATCTTAGGATATCATAATCCTAAATTTATTGTACCTAATAGATATCTCATGATTCTCTTAACTGCACTCAAATGTGATTGTTTGGGGTTGGATTGAAACCTAGCACACATGCATACACTAAACATAATATCAGGTCTACTAGCAGATAAATAGAGAAGAGATCCGATCATACCTCGATACTGTTTCATGTCTATAGATTGACCAGATTCATTTTTATCTAAGTAACAACTAGTGTTCATCGATGTAGCCATGTGTTTTGCACTTTCCATCCCAAATCTTTTGATCAATTCCTTGCAGTACTTGGCTTGATTGATGAATATACCTTCTTGAGTTTGCTTGATTTGTAATCCCAGGAAGTACTTTAGTTCTCCCATCATTGACATTTCAAATTCACTTTGCATATCAAGGGAAAACTCCTTGCACAATGAATCATTGGTAGATCCAAAAATTATATCATCAACATATATTTGAACCAACAAAATATCATTATGCTTTCTCTTTATGAACAATGTGGTATCCACTTTTCCTCTATAAAATTCTTTTTCTAGAAGAAAATTACTTAAACGTTCATACCACGCCCTAGGGGCTTGTTTCAAACCATAAAGAGCCTTTTGTAATTTATAAACATGATTTGGTTTATCCGGGATTTCAAAACCTGGGGGTTGTTCAACATATACTTCTTCTTGAATTAAACCATTTAGAAAAGCACTTTTAACATCCATTTGATAGAGCTTAAAATTCATTATGGATGCATATGCTAAGAGCATTCTAATGGCTTCTAATCTTGCAACTGGAGCATATGTTTCTTCATAGTCTATTCCCTCTTCTTGATTATACCCTTTTGCTACTAACCTAGCCTTATTTCTAATAATTATGCCATGTTCATCTAATTTATTTCTAAAAACCCATTTTGTTCCTATGAGAGGATAATTTTCAGGTTTTTCTACTAGTTTCCACACATTGTTTCTTTCAAATTGATTCAGTTCTTCTTGCATGGAAATGATCCAGTTATCATCTACTATGACTTCTTTTATATTTTTAGGTTCAATCATAGATACAAAAGCCATATTATTGCATAAATCTTTAAGAGAATGTCTAGTTGTTACCCCTTTTGATATATCACCAATAATGTTGTCGAGGGGATGATCTCTTGAGGCTTTCCATTCTCTTGGAAGTTCATTATTTCCTCTAGCCCCATTATCTTGAGAATCCTCATTGCTTCCTTCATCTTTTTCTTTAGAGTCATTTCCATGAATATGTGTATCTTCTAAGGAATCTGAAATATCATCTAAAAAATCTTTCCTTGGAAGAATGGCATTAGACTCATCAAAGGAAACATGTATAGACTCTTCAATTGTCATTGTTCTTTTATTATATATTCTATAAGCTTTACTATGCAGAGAATATCCAAGGAAAATACCTTCATCTGACTTAGCATCAAATTTTCCTAAGTTATCTTTTCCATTATTCAATATAAAACATTTACAACCAAAGATATGAAGATGTGAGATGTTTGGTTTTCTGCCATTGAACAATTCATATGGAGTTTTCTTTAAAATGGGTCTTATTAAAGCCCTATTTAAAATGTAGCATGCAGTGTTAACGGCTCCAGCCCAAAAGTATTTTGGAAGAGGAGTATCATTTAATAAAGTTCTAGCAATCTCTTCCAAAGATCTATTTTTCCTTTCAACAACACCATTTTGTTGAGGGGTTCTTGGTGCAGAAAAGTTATGCTCAATCCCATGCTTATCACAAAATAATTCAAATTCTTTATTTTCAAACTCACCCCCATGATCACTCCTAATAGATATAATCTTGAGATTTTTCTTATTTTGAATGATTTTTGCAAGTTTTCTAAATGCTTGAAATGCATCATTCTTATGAGTGATAAAAAGAGTCTATGTGTATCTAGAATAATCATCAACTATAACAAGAGCATAGTAACTTCCTCCAAAACTCATGATGCTGGAAGGACCAAACAAATCCATATGTAGTAATTGTAAGGGTTGAGTAGTTGAAACAATGTTTTTAGATTTGAAAGAAACTCTAGTTTGTTTTCCCTTTTGACAAGCATCACATAGCCTATCTTTTTCAAATCTTAGTTTTGGCAAACCAACAACTAAATCTTTTGATATTAATTTATTTAAGTGTTCCATGTTTATATGTGCAATCCGTTTATGCCATAACCATGGATCATCATCTTTACTAAGAAAACATTGATTATTATCTAGTTTTTGACTTAAGTCTATCATGTAAACATTGTTGATTCTAAACCCTATATGCTTTATATTTGTATCATGTTTATGTTCAATGACACACTTTTAAGAATCAAATGATACCAGATAGCCTTTGTCACATAATTGACTCACACTAAGCAGACTATGTTTAAGACCTTCAATAAGTAGAACATTTTCAATGGAGGTTGAAGAATTTGTACCTATTTTTCCAACTCCAAGAATTCTACCTTTGTTGTTGTCACCATAAGTTACATGTCCGCTTTTCTTGGGAGAAATATGTGTGAATTTTGATTCGTCTCCCGTCATATGTTTTGAGCATCCGCTATTTATGTACCACTTTTTCCTCAAGGGTTCCTACAAAATCAAGGTTGTAACTTAGGTACCCAAACTTTATTGGGTCCTTGTGTGTTAGTATGAATAACAGATCCTTTTGGGACCCAAATCATTTTAATATTGTTACAATTTCTTCTAAAATAGCATGTAGATGTGCCATGCCCTTTTCTTCCACAGTAAAAACATGTGATAGAACTAGAATTATATTTTTGTGTGGAAGTAGAGAAATTTTTATGAAATTTTTGTTGTTTTTCAAATTTATATCCTAGTCCAGCCTTATTGGAGGCATGTCTTTGTTTTCCTAATATGACATCTAAATTATTTTTACTATAAGAAAATTTTGAAAGTGAATTTTTCAACTCTTTAATTTCTTTTTCATACTTTTCACAACAACTACAAGAATCTGACATTTTCTTGTCAGAAATAGTAGAGATATGAACTTTTTCATTTGGTTTAGAAATTGAGACTTCATTTCTAAGATGATCTAATTCTTTGTTTAATTTTGAAATTTCATTTTCTAAATTTGAAATTGTTTTCTTTGAAGATGAAACTAACTTAGCAAGTTTAATTGACTCTTTATGCAGATCAGCAAATGCATCTTGCAATTCATCAAAAGAAATAGATAAGTTGTTTGAAGATGTTACCTCTTCATCACTTTCATAACTTTTAGCCATAAGGCAGAGGTTTATTTCTTCATTTTCTGAATCTTCAGAAGATTCCATATCCTTTTCATCCCATGTAATGTATGCTTTCTTCAATTTCTTTTCATTGATATTTTTCTTTTCAGACTTTTCCATCTTTTTCTTGAAGATGGGACAATCAACCCTCAGATGTCCAGGTTGATTGCACTCAAAGCATTTTAGAGTAGAGGATGAAGTTTATGTCCTTCTTTTAGGTTTAAAATTGGGTCGCTTTTGATTTCCTCTGACTCTCAGGAACTTGTTGAATCTTTTTACAAAAAGACTAATATCTTCATTATTTTCCAAGTCAATTGAATCTTCTTTATCACTATCTTCTTGGATTGCAGATGAGGCTTTAAGAGCGATTCCCTTCTTCTTCTTATCAGTTTCTTCATGCTGATTTAATCTTAGTAATTCCATTTCATGCTCCTGCAATTTTCCAAATAACGTAGCAAGAGACATACTGGACAAATCTTGAGATTCTGTGATGGCTGTTACCTTTGGTTGCCATTCTCTATTAAGACATCTTAAAACTTTATTTACTAGATCTTCATTTTGAAAAGTTTTTCCTAGAGATGCAAGATGATTAACTATGTGTGTGAACCTCTTTTGCATGTCTTGTATACTTTCATTTACATTCATCCTAAAAAGTTCATATTCACGAGTTAAAGTGTTTATCCTAGATCTTTTAACATCTGTTGTGCCTTCATGTGTTACTTGTAGTGTATCCCACATATCCTTAGCACTTTTACAATTTGAAACCCTAAAGTATTCATCTATTCCTAGGGCATATGTAATAATATTTTTGGCCTTTAAATTATATTGTACTAATCTTCTTTCTTCCTCAGTCCAATCTGCTCTAGGTTTTTCTATTGTTGCACTTCCGGCTATTATAGAGGGAACATAAGGTCCTTGTTCTATGGCTTCCCAAATATTTAAATCTATTGCCTCTATAAAGATTTGCATGCGGGTTTTCCAGTAGTGGTAACCCACTCCATTAAAGATAGGAGGTCTATTTATAGAATTTCCCTCGGGAAACAAGTAGTTTGATGAGGCCATAATTCTTGAAGCTTCTAAACTTTATACAAGAATGAAGCTCTGATACCACTTGTTGGACAAGTGGCCTCAGATATCTTAAGAAGGGGGGGTTGAATTAAGATATTACAAATTATTTCCCCAATTAAAAATTCTATTTAACTTTCTATTCAAGTTATAAATTCCCTTAATAATGAATTTCTTAAATATTGATTCAAATAGAAAAATTTGAATATGAATATAAGACAATAATAAATAAAGGAGTTTAAGGGAAGAGAAAGTGCAAACTCAGATTTATACTGGTTCGGCCACACCCTTGTGCCTACGTCCAGTCCCCAAGCAACCCGCTTGAGAGTTCCACTATCTTGTAAATTCCTTTTACAAGTTCTAAACACACAAGGACAATCTTTCCTTTGTGTTTAGAATTCTTTCACAACAAGAGACCCTCGGTCTCTTAATCCCTTTTCAGAATACAGAAGAAGAGAAGAAGAAATCTCTCTTGAAAGAGATAGATTGAACAATTTGAGCACTCAAATAATTCCTTATTGAATCACAAGTATTTTGGCCAAGGAATTTGTAAGAGGATAAAACGATTTTGCTTTTTAAGAGGATAAGACCTTTTTGTTCTGAAAAACTCTTTTCAAATTCGTGTCTCAAGTCACATATATATAGGCCTTTGATAGCCATTCAAGAACCACATAAAAAGATGTGACTGTTGAGAATATTTTCTGAAAATCTGCTCTAGTAATCGATTACAATATTTGTGTAATCGATTACAAGCTTTAAAATTTGAATTAAAACGTTCAATAACTGCTGGTAATCGATTACCATATATGTGTAATCGATTACACAATGCAAATTTTGAATTCAAATTTTAATAACTGTTGTAAATCAGTTTTGGCCACTGATAATCAATTACATCCTCTGGTAATCGATTACCAGAGAGTAAATTTCTTTGAAAAAGACTTTTTAAGTTAAAATTCTTGGCCAAACCTTTTGCTACTTCAATTGGAATTCCCTTCCTATTTAATATACCCTTTCTAAGACTCTAGAGACTGTCTTGATCATCCATCTTGAATATCTTTAATTTCTTTGTCTTGAATAAAGCTTTGAGACGCATGTGAACCTTTGGCATCATCAAAACATTCAGCTTGATCCTTTGTCTACAAATCTCTTTCATGGCCTACCGAATGAAGACCCATATGCTCGCCTTGCCACATACATAGAGATCTGCAACACTGTGAAGATAGTAGGAGTTCCAGAAGATGCCATCGGCCTCAACCTATTTTCTTTTTCCTTGGCCGATGAATCAAAAAGATGGCTTCATTCATTCAAGGGGGAAGGTGGAGATCTCATCATTCCACCAATTCCCTGATGAATCATTAAGTGAAGCTCTAGACCATTTATATGGTTTACTCCAGAAGACTCCAACCCATGGGTTCAACGAGCCGGTTTAGCTAAATATATTCATTGATGGTTTGCGACCCCATTCCAAGCAACTTCTTGATGCATCTGTTGATGGAAAAATTAAATTCAAAACCACTGATGAAGCTATGAAGTTGACTGAAAATATGGCAGCTAGTGACTATGCCATACTCCGTGATCGAGCATATACACCCACAAAGAAGAGTCTCCTTGAGCTTACATATCAGTTAGCTCAAAACAAGCTCCTAGCCAAGCAAATAGAGACCCTCACTGAGACACTAAACAAGCTTCCTCAACAATTGCATGTTGTGCAACCTGCTTCATCCTCAGTCATGCAAATTGGGGGATGCAACATTTGTGGTGGAGTCCATGAGTCAGGCATGTGGCATGGCTCACGATGATACATCTAAAGAGGTCAACTATATGGCCAATCTGAACCGTCAATGGTTCAATCATGGAGGACACTCAGGGTACCAGCAGGGAGGAAATTTCTCTCAAAATCAAGCCCAAGGTTGGAGATCCCACCCGGAAAATAACTTTAACAAAGATCAAGGAGGTCCATCTAATAGGCCTCCCAATCAAGGGCCAAATTTATATGAGAGAACCATCAAGCCAGAAGACACCTTGACTCAATTTATGCAACTTTTTCTATGAACTTAGGGTTTACTCCCTACAGGGATCTCGCCGGAAAACTTAAACTTACTTGAATCATCTCTAACAAGGGTTAAGGTTAATTCAAGGAATCCTAGAATAACTTCCTGGTTTGGCTACTAGTTAGGGGTGTCTCATCTTAATCCTTAAGTTTCCTCTCATCTCAAAACAACTTCTACCCAAGAAGGATTTATAGTTATTGTGGTGTGTGACTCAAAATCACAAATGGCACAAGTGGGAATGTGTTAAGTGGTGCAATCATAACTGTTTTCAGTTATTATAACTGAATTAGTTTTGGCACCAAAGTATAGCCTTTGTTCCTAGGACTAGCTTTTAGAATGTATATATACTCTTGATCATGTAATGCAGAAAGAAGAGAGTTTTTTGAGAGGCTGAAAAATAGAGTTTTTCTTGCAGAGAAACAAAGAGTTCAATAGAGAAAGAGAGCTAGGAGATTGAGAGAGGTTTTAAAAAGAGAAACCAAGAGGGATCAAGCTAGTTGCTGCTTGTATTGAACTTGTAATGTTTCATGATCAATGTGATGATGATGAGCTGCATTTCCCGTGGATGTAGGCACATTGCCGAACCACGTAAACTCATGGTGTAGATTCTTGTATTGCTTTGCTATGTTTTCTGTTTTTTTCTTGTTGATCTTGTAGGTTCTTTTGGTAGCTGATCAAAGGAGTAGAACCAACAGTTATCTCTCACCTAGACGTAGCATACTCTAAGGGTCATCCTCATCTAACTAAAATGCATAACAAAACTCCTAGCATGAAAGGTGATTCCCAAGGGTCTATAAAAACCTTAAGATAATCCGCAAACTCCAACTTAACTAGAAACACACTAAGCACTAATCATCGAAACCACTATAAGAGCTAACTTAGGGTGGGAGATCCTGTCCATGCATCCCGCGAACACATAGGGGCATCAATCATGTTAAGACATGACCAGGTACACGTAGAGGTCACGATAGGTACTAAGGTATTCCTCAGAGCACCCTCAGATGTTTCCCAAATTAAGGTAAAGAGAACTAAGATTTATCTCGCTAATCATACAACTATCGTCACTAATCCTTTAGGTCATCTACCTTACGCAAGAACACTCACTCTCAAACCTTCCATGCTTAGCAATTAACACCTTACTAACTACCTTACACTCTTCTTAAGGTTTCACACTAAACCTCTTAACTACTTTTCATAACTTTTCCAACAACTTTATACTCTTAAACAACTTGATACTAGACATCTCCTAGGAACTACTGTTGTAGCTTTCTATGGGCACTACACCTACAAGATTCTCAATCTCGCACTTAGGTGGTAAACTAAGCGCATCCTCAAGGAACACAAGTATGACACTCACTAAGATTGACTTCCATCTACCATTAACCAGGATCATGCATACTCTAGTGTTTCCTCTCGAAACACCTTAACGTGATTGACATAGGTGAAAGTCTCTCTCTATTCGTAACGAAAGTAACAACATGACAAGTTATCAAGTAGTTTCATAGGGCATGATTGGAAGATAATTAGCCCATAACAAGATTAACAATTGATTGACTAGGAGGCAATTATTTTAAATCAAGAAGGATTACTCATTCATAATCAACAACAAATATTCCAAATGAATTCTAGAAATGAAAACATAACCATAGTGTACACTCATATGGAGACGTTAACAATCGCTTGATTGTGATAGAAACATCAGAAATCAAAAACTGTTTGATGTAAGCTCACAACACCGAATGAATTATGCTTGGGCTTGCAAGTATAATCGAGTTACTTGACTTCAGCATGCAGCATAAGAAAATAGGTTGTACTAGAACTGGAAGGTACGGTCAAATGAGTATTCCTTATGAAATATATCTCAATATGGGTCATCGAACTATAGGGTATTAGCATTGCTAAGAACAAGGAATCAAAAACATTTATATAACAAGCATACATAGACTTATAGTTTCCTACCACAAGCATATAACGTACATACAAGAAATAAGAATCAAACCGTTATTAATGGTGTATTACTACATCACAAGCTTCAACAACCACATTCTTGACTACACACAAAAGAAGGGAGTCAAGTAGTCATGCATTTACACATCAAGAGAGACACACTCATCCAAGGCATATATACGGTTCAAAAGGTTTTCACAACACTAATCCACACATCAAGAGAGAAATAAGCTTATTAACAACATACAAACAGGAAGATAAGGAGGACTCATTAAGACATTATCAATCAATATCAAGACTACCTGCATCACCTAACGGCTTGCCATAATGTCCAACCGCACTTCACAAATTATAGAGATGGTCGGTCTCATAACTCGTGACTCAACAGTGGATTTATGATATAATAAACATTAATGATGCAAGGTATATCACAAGCATCATTTAGTCTCATTTAATCATGCAGAAGAAAATACAAATAAAAATTCAAGAATGCTCAACAAAAGTACTCATAATTAATCACACAGAGCGCACACCAGAATATGCTAAGCACATAACACACTGGCCGAAAAGTTCGACCTGCTCTAATACCACTAAATGTGACGCTCTTTACTTCAACATACATATAAATAAGTAAAACATACAAAAATATGGAATTTAATTAAATCAATTTTATTCACATTACTTAAACCAATTTACATGGGTAAAAGTGTCACATTCGCTTCACTATTACCAAATAAACTTTATTAAAAGCATTTTTGGATCAAAACAAGGTTGTCCAAGTTTACAAAATGACTTAATTTAAACAGCAAAAAAATAAAGTAAAATACATCTTTGAAACATCACGCAATTAAAATAGAAACCCATGCCCCAATGTCACATCCTATCAGAGCATTGTGTCCCAGTGTTCTTTAGAACGAGGTTCTTTAAAGTCATACACCTAGTCATTTGCTCTCATGAACACAAGGTTAGAAATCATCATAGGATCCAAATACAAATAGCACACGGGGAGTGAGTTATCACATTTCTAAATAAAACACAGATAAACAAAGATATAATCAAAATACATTATAGAACTATTTATAACATAACTCAACTTAATAAATCCACATCACTTCACTACTTTATTAATTAAGATTCATTATAGAAATCATCAATCACATTATACATGATTCACACACTCGAGTCAAGATGTAACAACACTCACAAATTTAATTCAAAGGCGTTATGCAACAATTATACTAAGACTCAAGCCTATATGCAATGTGGTACCATGTCAGTGAAAAACTACACTAGGGCGCTTAGAAGTACATAACAAGACATGCCACACAATGGGTATGTCAGGTCACTCTCACTAAGTAAAATCATAAGGTGACCAGTCAAGGTCACTCTGTTTTGCAAGAATGCCCCAACCATATGAGATCAACATAGACTTAAATGAGCACTCAAACCGAGTATCTTTACCCCCAAGGCCTGGACTTCAAAGAATCCATTAGGGCCTCACCTTCCTGATTCAAGTCCAACCCTTAAAACATTTTGCACGCAGACACTGTTCATGAATTTTACAATACCCATGATCTCACACTTGTTTTCAAAAATGTTTAACAAATTGTGCTACAACTTAACACTTCAGGTTCCTAACTTGGAAGTCTGCATTTTCCCTTTAACACTTTGCGCCTAAACACTTTTCTCAAGGTAAACACCAGTCAGGTTATTGTATTATTCACAACTCACAACACAAATATCATTGCATCGAGTATTAACTACACACTTATTCACAATCATATCTCATGTCCACAATTTAACATTTCATAATGTCGCAATCCACCATCATATGTTTACGTGTATCTCATAAATTAACACATGTTCAACTTTACTCTTATACTCAATTTCAATAACAATGTTATGATCTCAAAGCAACATGTTATCTCATAATTCATCACATATCCAATTTATCACCGACACACAATTTCAATCACAATTTCGTGATCCCAATATAAATCTCGTAATTATAATCATATTTGAAGAATTACAATACAATAAACATCCAAAAATAAATCTCAATTTGATCATCTAAGGATCCCACACATGTTCATTTTAACCCTAATTGCAATAAAATCATCCCTTACCTCTAAGTGGGCTCACATGTGTAGTTCAGAAGTGATAGCGGTATCTCTAGATTCCCCAAGCTTTTCCTCTGGTTGCTCTGCTAGGATTTCCAAGCGTCAGAAAGAAGGAGAAGGGATTAGAGCCTTCATTGCACTATCTGCGCATGATGACCATTTCTCCATCCAAAGACACTATTGTTCAAATCCCAACAGTGAACATGTGAGAAAATGAAATATAAACCCGGTTTTAAAATTTCAGAATGATCAAACGGTTAACGAGTTTGGGATCATAGTTTTACTGGAACAAATTAGAGTGTATGAGGGAAAATGAGAGCTACGTGCGAGGAACATTTCTCTCACCGCACGCTTCATTTAAAAAAACCTAACGGTTGGGATGTGAAAAAATGAGTTTAAAACCTAGTGTTCAAATTTCACGAGTATTCAATGGTTAACAAGTTTGATATCATAGTTTTACTGTGATAGGTTTGAATGTATGCGGGAAAAAGAGAGAGTTTTGGGAGAAGGGAGAGGGAAGAAGAAAACGAATTTGAGAGGAAGAGATGGTGGAAAGGTGCATCGTAAATGTAAAAACTGACCTAATATGTCTATTTATAGCCAGGGTACACTCAGTCTATTATTTACTCTATTTTTCTTTATTTTATTATTGTATAAACAAAAACTTTATTTTACTCCCTATCAAATGAATAAATAAAATATTATTTTTATTTTCTAAGAACATCTATTTATTTTATTTACCTTAAAACCATTATTTTAATTAATAAAACTATTTCTCTTTATTTATTTAATTACAAAATTTTCATTATTTTTCTAAAACTCTATTTGTTTTTAAACAAAATCTTTTTTAATTTATTTTACGAAAAATAGGGTGTTACAATTCTACCCCCTTAAAAGAATTTTTGTCCCTAAAAATTTACTGAAAGACTCAGAAGAAAGAGATTACACATGTGGTTTCCGATACCAAGTTGTGTCCTAGTTGAAGCTCCTTTCAGTGACTTCAAGCACAAGACTCCTCTGTACTTAGCGACTAAGTCTAGCGATTCTCGTTTCCTCAATAATAGTATTTCATAAGTCAAGTTTTCTCACAATAGTGACATCTCAATGATAATAGAATGTGAATGACATATTATTTGGAGTTGAGTAATATCATAGGAGACACTGATGACAATTTGAAACAAACAACAAGATACAAGAAAACATGATTGACCACATGACCGACTCTTTTTCAAACATGAGACGATTTAAGAAAAGAAGTATATGTTTTGAGACTTCAACACTCTACCAATCCTAGTCCACATGTGACTTTCGAGAATACATGATTTACCTACCTTTGGATCTAGGTATTTTCCCTCAACATAATCTTCCTCACTTTGGTATACTTGACTTATAACTCTCACTTAGGTTCAAGGGATTCTAATGGTTTCCTACCAGACACTAAGCGCGACATAAAAATTTAAATATAAACTGAGAAGGAAGACCTAAGGACTTCGTCCTTGGTGCGCTAAGCGAGCCACACTCGCTTAGTGCAGGTGTCACTAATACAACTGTAACTGACAGGTTGTGCGCTTAGCGAGTCATGCTCGCTAAGCGTGAGAACCTTAACTGCATGCAGTTTGAGAACTGCCCTAAACCCACTAAAACCATTCCTTTTCATTTCTTTTCTTTCTCGCACAATCTCTCTGCTTCTTATCTTCACCAAAAATCACACATCTAATTCACTTGCCATCTCTTCCTACTCTCCACCAACCTAATCTTCCTCATCATTCACTTTAGTTCCCTTGCTATTGTGTATTAGGTATAGTTTAGGAGTTACTTGACTTTTCAAATTGATTTTTGTTTTCAATTTTGTGATGCATTTTGTTTTTGTGAGTAATTGACATAGTACATTCATGTTCTTGGTGTTCATTATGGTTTTGTTGGGCAAATATTGTATCGAGCTCACTAAGCCCATAACCATGGCTTAGCAGATTCAAACATTTTGGGGGAATCCTTGCAATTCTGGGTTTTTCGTGATGAACTCGCTAAGCATGCACTACACACTTAGCAAGTTCATACGTTTTGTGAATATGTTCATGCATTTTCTGGGTTTCTGTTTGAATGTCATTACTGGGCTTAGTGATGGAAGCTTGCTTGTGGAGCTTCTATGGAGACTGGATCTTTGAGCTTCAATGAGGTCCTTCAATGGTGATTTTCCACCATGGAGATGCAGCGGAAGACAAAGGAGAATAGGTGAGAGGAGGCGTCATCCACTAGGGAATAAGCCATGGAAGAAGGAGCTTCACCACCAAGATGAGCCTTGGATAAGAAGCTTGGAGAGGATGCTTCAATGGAGGAAAAGAAAGAGGGAGAGAAAGAGAGAGTGGGGAGCACGAAATTGAAGGAAGAAAAAGGGAGAGAAGTTGAACTTTGAGTTGTGTCTCACAAGACTCTCATTCATCAAAGTTACAACAAGTGTTACACATGCTTCTATTTATAGACTAGGTAGCTTCCTTGAGAAGCTTTCTTGAGAAAACTTCCTTGAGAAGCTTCTTTGAGAAAAATTCCTTGAGAAGCTAGAGCTTAGCTACACACACCCCTCTCATAACTAAGCTCACCTCCTTGAGAAACTTCCTTAAGAAGATTCCTAAAGAAGCTAAAGCTTAGCTACACATACCTCTCTAATAGCTAAGCTCACCTCCTTGAGATGAGAAGCAAGAGCTTAGCTATAGACACCCTATAATAGCTAAGCTCACCCCCATGACAAAAAAACATGAAAATACAAAAAAAGTCCTTACTACAAAGACTACTCAAAATGCCTCAAAATACAAGGCTAAAACCCTATACTACTAGAATGACCAAAATACAAGGCCCAGACGAAGGAAAAACCTATTCTAATATTTACAAAGATAAGCGGGCTCATACTTAGCCCATGGGCTCGAAATCTACCCTAAGGCTCATGAGAACCCTAGGACCTTCCCTTGGATCTCTAGCCCAATCTACTTGGAGTCTTCTACCCAATGCCTTTACGGAGTAGGGTTGCATCACTTAGCAATAGCAGCGCGCTAAGCCCAGTGTCATTTTAGTCCTCATGCATGGGCTAACCACGCAGTCTTGTGCTACGCCTCAGTGTCGTTCTACATCCCATGTGTCTTTTCATTTTTTGCATGGGCTTAGCGTGCCACCTCGCACTAAGCCCTAGAGTCTGTTTGTCTTCCATGCATGGGCTTAGCACGCAATTTCGCGCTAAGCCCCAGTGCCCTTTAAGGTGTTGGTATGGAGGCTTAGCGTAACACGTCACGCTAAGCCACCATTTCTTTTGTTGCATTGGCGCTAAGTGCCCCATGGCGGCTTAGCGCCTAATGGATAATCTAATTTTCTTTTGCTTTATTCAATTACTTTAATCAATTTACTAATATTGGTCCTATTTTGATATTCTTTTGCAGATGGACTCGAGGAAGTGTAGAGCAGGACCCAATCAACCTCAAGGGGGGATCTTGCTTGGGACTCCTCCCATTTTGTATCTAAGGTTGCCTAGCTCCACTACCAGGACAACGTTCACCTTTGGAACATTCTTCCAGAGAGGATTATGGAGCTCGCCCCCACCATGTACAATGAGTTTTATGACGAGCTCCAGCGAAGACAATGGCATAGACGCCTCACATGCCTACCAAAGAAATAGATAGATGTGACTTTGGTGAAGGAGTTTTACTCCAACATCTATGACCCAGAGGACAATGCCCCGAAGTAGTGTAGGGTCTGGGGGAAGCTTATTCCGTTTAATGCTCAGACGTTGAAAACTTTCCTCAAGACACCTGTCATCACCCAGAGGGGGAGCAGTAGCCTACCTACTCCCAGTACCTCCACACATATCCCAACCACCAAGCCATCGTGGCCAAGCTATACACACCGAGCAAGCAGTTCATTTTGAACACTGACAGGAATTCGTGGAAGATTCTATGGAAGCACCTTACCACCCAGGCCAAGACGTGGAGCATTCTCAGCTACTTCAACCTCACTCCTACCTCTCACACCTTTAACCTCAATGTCGATCGTGCTTGACTCATTTATGGGTTGGTGATGAAGATGGACATGGACCTGGGCAGCCTCATTTCTTCCCAGATTACCCAGATTGCCCAATCCATTACATCTCGGCTCGGCTTCCCTGCCCTAATAACGATGCTTTGTGATACCAAGGGGGTCACTTCTGACTCCCTATCTTATGATTCGCTGAGTCCGAGATCAACTTGGGCTACATCCGGAAAAACTGCTGGAATCCAACAGATTCTTCTATTGTCTTCTCGGGGCCAAGGTGGGTTAGGGCTCGAGCCACTCCAGACACTCCACCAACTCCTCCTCCGGTGATCCCTCCTCTAGCTGTCGCAACTCTGCTTGCAAGCCAACCTTCACTCCCTTGTTCATCCCAGCTGGAACAGCTCATTTCGATGATGCAGAGCCTCCACTAGCTCTAGCTCCTTGTCATTCAGAGCCTCCACTAGCTCTCCATCCAACTCTCCCTCCAATCACCACTGATGACGCTAGAGGACTTCCTATAGCAGGTTGCCTGGGCAGAGTCCAGCTCTCTTCTGTTAGGGGGGTGACACCTCTGGCACTAGAGATGACACCAATGGCGGTAATGCTAGAGATGCTACAAAGGTCGGGGTAGATGAGGACTATGTTGTAGACGTCACTACTACTCAGGAAGCTTGGGACCATTGACCCGCACAGGATTGAGGCCCATTTTGATCAGGACTTTTCTTTATTTTATTTGTATTCTTATTTTATTTTATTGTACTTTCTTGCATTTATGATAGTTTGATTTCAATAGTTTAAAATTCATTCATTCAATAATTTTAATTTAGTTCAATGCATAATAGAGACATAGGTACTTATGGATTGGTTGCAACATGTTTTGTGTGAATCAATTGCATGAGTGAGATGAGCTACGTACTGATAAAGATTATTGTGAAAATTATGATTTATGTGTGAGCAGGCATCATTGTAAGTGATGGAGTGTGAATTAAACGCACACGAGTGAAAATGTTAGCATGTCTGACAGAAAATCATGGAACGATAAAATGAGTGCTAAAGAATACTAGATGAGTTGTGTGAACTTTAATTGTGAGAGAACGAATGATTTTAATTTCCCGATCTTGCTTGATTCTTGGACTGTTTGAATGCATACATGATGTGGAGATGATCAAGGCCCTGTTGTTATTTTGTCTCATCTACTTAGCCAAATAGCCACCCTGTCATTAGTGAATGAATGAATCCCTTGCACCTTATTGATCCTGATGTGAATGCATTTGTTGTTGAAACTTGAGCTGAATGATACTATGTAACCACCTTATCTTAGGTTATACGAGAGCACTCATGGATCAAGACAAATTTGGGGGAGTTTCTTAGGTAATAATAACAATACATAGCTAATGTGAGTTACAGTATGTGATAAATTGCTCCAATATTATTGTTATTTCAATTGTAAAAAAATGTTTATTTATGTTGATAAATAAAAGTTGGAAGAAACTATGTGCCAAATAAATTCTGTGTGTTGTTAAGTGTAGCAGAACAATAAGGTTGGAGTTGTGAAATATGAGCTATGGTTTGTAAAGAAAATACGAAATGAATGCTCTCCTATAACCTAAACTTTGAATCCAAGAAAAACCATGATTTCTTTGCTAGTCCGACCACGTTACAAGCATGATAAAGTCCTTAGTGATCCACATTGTGTATGTATGATTACATTGAATGAGATGATGTGAAATGTTGGGAATTATACTTTCATTTGTTGTGATTGAAACACTCATAACTGAGACACTTGTGTGCTTGAGAGAAACACTAGTCTTATGAGGAATGAAACATGGTTAATCTTCCGTGATGCATGTCATACTTGCTAACCTATTTTATCTCCAAGTGCATCCTTTCATGCTTTTATCATGAGATCATGACAAATATGAACTTGGGAGTTGGCAATTGGAGTGGTTTGAAATGTCATGTAGTTATCTCATTTATTGTGGTCGGTACATTTTGAACCTTGTCATTGATCTAACTTAGTGTAGTTAGCTTACTTTTGCTTGAGGACAAATAAAGCTTTAAATTTGGGGGAATATGATAACTATTGTGCATAGATATATTTTGTGAGTAAGTCATATAAAAGTTGTTAGATTTCCTCTCTTTTATTGCTTCTTTTTACATGAATAATTAGAATTTTAACATCATTTAAATTTGTGTCCAGTAGGTGTTTAAACTAGTAAAGTTATAGTGCTTTGGTGTTATATTTGCTGTAGAAACACAAAGTAAAGCTTGAGAGAGAAGTTGAAGATCTGAAGACTCTCATTCAATGCGCCATATGCGATTAGCAGGAAGCACTCACTTAGCGCAAAGAAGTCACATAGAGAAGCCTGATACGTGAAGGCGTGCTTAGCGCGACTCGCGCACTAAGCATGTGACCACCAACTCACTTGCTCAATGCAGCGGTTTGCATAAAAGTTAAGCAGACTACACCTATCAAAAGAGGAGGAAGGAAAGGAAAAACACACACAAAATACCCATGAAAATAGAGCTTCCCATAGAAAGCAAAGGCTACGATTCATGCAGGAATAGGGGTAATCAACCATTAGGAGCCATTCCTTTCCCCCATCTCTATTCTTCTTCTCTCCCCATCAACCCCTTGCAATTGTAAAGCCTCTCATGACAATGAGAGGCTAAATCCCCCTATTGTTGGGAGCTTAACAACCAAACGCTCTTGATGTAAATCTTTCCTACTATCTATTTAATGTTATTTTAATTTCATTGTCTCTTTTCTGCACTTAATTTCATTGATTACGGCTTGATCACCCATATTCATGGTATGTTTTAAGGTTTAGGCATTGGGAAATGTTTATCTCTTAAGAACTAGAAAAGGACATCTAAATGATTCATATCTAGGGATAGAATGGCATTGTTTAGCCTGTTTTATACATCTTTGTTTATAATGCAATTTAACTAGTTTATTCTCTTAAGGGATTAGGAGAGGAATTAGGTAAATTAGGCTCTTTCATATGCGGGATCATGGTTAGAGTATACGAGTAGATGCAGGTGATCATTGGAATAATATTAAATAGAGAAAAATCATTAACATTACATTGAGAGTAGTTTTGGTAGACTAAGCCCCAACACCTCCATATTCTGAATCAACCGACGCTTCAAGTGTTTGTTTTTCTTCCCTTGCATGTTTTAGATAATTAGTTTAATTTTATGCCAATTTATTTTTATTGTTCCTTATCACAATTATTTAAATTAATTCATTAATTTCCTGAGAATTGGATATACACCAATCTAAGTACAAACAAAGTCCATGTGGACTCGACACTCAAACTTTCATTTTACTTTACTACTTGGGATAATTTGGTGCACTTGCCAATGAGTTAACATGGTGCAGTCATTAGGGAGTATGCATGTTGGGGGTAGGGCTAACTTTAGCAAATCTTAGGAGGGGGGAGGCAAGGAATTGATGATAATTCTAAAACAACTAATGATGAGGAAAACAACAGTTTTGGTAAATGGATGATGGTTCAGCGACTTTTCAAGAGAAATAAGGTATCTTTAGTGAAAAATACAGAAGAAGATTTCGGTGAGGGGTCTAATAAAGGAAATAAAGTTAGGCTTTTTATTGGTGGCAACAAATATGAGATCCTATCTATTGACAAGAAATCTTATATTGCACCTAATTTTGATAAGGAGATATTGGAAACAAACGAGATCGGGGTGAGTTCTGCTAGTGGGGACAGTTCAAATAATGGATATCACACCAAAGATATTGGTGCAAAGAAGGAGAATGTCATGCATACTACTCACATGAAGGCCAATAACAAGTCTATGGCCAATAATAAACTTGTACCTTACAAAAAAATATGTGGAACCTTCTCAAAGCCCTTTAGAGTTGATGAAGGAAAATTCGCAATAGATGTTGCAGGTGAAGGTTCAAAATTTGTAGAGGGAAGAACCCATAGGGTGTGAAAATAGGGGACTATGGAGTTGGAGGAAAGTCAAATTTCAAAAAGAATGTCAACTTAAAGATAAAATATAAAGAACAAGTTGGGGCACAAATTGTCCAGCAGGTTATGAACAAAGATAATAATGAGGAGAGCTTAAAACTTATTAAGATGGCCTTTCATGTGTCAACAAATGAGGTTTATGAGCCTTTCATTGCTTATGCACATTATGATGAGGAGGTAGTGACTTTTGTTCTAGGAAAAAGGTCAAAAATAAGAGATCCATTGGCGACTCATGGAGATATGGACTATACAGATGAGACAACTATAGGGATGGTGGTGGCCTATGTGGAAAGTGGTGTTCATTTGCCAAACAATCTTGTAGTTTCCTCATGAATGTTATTAGCTGGAATTGTCGTGGAATGACTAGTAAAAGATTTAACATGCTTATATGGGGCATGATGAAACAAAATAAATCTTCTTTTTTTATTCTTTTGGAAACTCACACTAGTGGTGAGAATGCAAGAAGCATTATAAGAAGAATTAGTCTCAAAGGTTGTTGTGTAGAGGAAGCTAGTGGCCACTCGAGTGGAATTTAGTGTTTATGGGACATGAATAATTGGAATGTGAATGTCAAAAGGACATCAACTCAATTTATCCATATGGAAGTGAGATGTCACAATTAGAGACCTTGGTTCCTTATGATAGTATATGGTGCTCCTCAATATGCTTGGCGACAAGCATTATGATGACCTCATTGAGATTGGTTCCACTATAGCTACGCAATGTCCCATTGTAGGATATTTTAACTGTACCTTGTCAACTAGTGAAAATGTGAGGGGGTACTTCAAGAGGAGGCCATAGAGATATGGAAGCATTTCGAGATTTTGTCCATGATTGTAGTCTTATGTATATGGGAATTCAAAGAGACTCCCTGACTTGGTGGAACAGGAGAATGGGGTAAGGCTTGATCATTGCTTGACAAATTTGGACTGGACATTGAGATTCAAAGAGGCCACTTTGATCCACCAAGGTTGTCTTAAGTTAAACCATAGGCCACTTTTCTTGTGTCTTGAGATTCCATCTCACAGGAATCTACATAGACTACCTTTTAGGTTCGAAGCAGCTTGGGTGATGCATGCGGCATTTCGTAACTTTGTGAGAAGCCACTGTAGGAAAGATAATGGGGTAGATTTGTGGAGTGGTACTATGACTGAATTCACCAAGGATGTCAAGTGTTGGAACCAAGAGGTGTTTGGTTGCATCTGGAAAAGAAAAGCTAGTTTGAAACGTAAATTGGCAAGATTGGATGCCAGAAGCAAAGGCAGATTTGATGCGAGGGCAGCTTCAAAATATAAGACTTGGAGAGAGTACGAACAAGTCTTGGTTAAAGAAGAGCTTCATTGGTTTCAGAAGTCTAGAGCTAAATGGTTGTATTTGGGGGACCGACATACAAAGTATTTTTATGGAATTACAATTATCAGAAGGAGGAAGAATAAATATGAAATGTTGAAAGATGAGAATGACCTACTGTGACACCTTCTATCCCGATATACATATTTATATAATAAAATACATGAAAATATGGAATTACATAAAATGAGATTTTATTTTAAGCATAAAATAGTTTACGTAGGTAAAATGTTCACATTCACTTCACTATTACAAAATAAAACTTCTCAGAAACATTTTCAGCTCAAAACATCATGCAATTAAAACATAAACTCCTACCCCAATGTCACATCCTATCAGAGCATTGTGTACCGACATCCTCCAGCACAAGGTTCCTTACAGCAATCCACCTAGTCATCTGTTCTCACGAACGAAAGGTTTGAGATCACCACAATATCCAAACACAAACAGCACACAGGAAGTGAGTTATCATATTCCTAACTAATAGAGAGAAATGAGACAACGTGTAGATATAATATCATATAAATGAAATACAACTTAAACATAGTTCACGTCATTCCACCACTTATCGCGTAACATCACATCTCAACATTACACGTCTTACACATTTTCACATCATTCACGTACTCAAGGATCAAAACACAATATCACTCAACCAATCAATATTGATCAATACACAAGCATTATGCAACAAGTATACTAAGACTCAATCCTATATCCAATGTGGTACCATGCTAGTGAAAAATCTCGTCGGACGCCTAGGAGTACATGACAAGATAAACCACACATTGGTAAGTCAAGTCACTCTCACTAGGTAAAATCATTGTTGGATCAAGTGGCCTCGGAATAATTAAGAAGGGGGGGTTGAATTAATTATGAATTTGTCTTGACTAATTAAAAAATTATCTTTCTTAATGTTACTAGAATCAATTAGGCTTTACTACTAAGTTATGAGAAAATAAAGAACAAAAACAATAACTTAGACAAAAGTAAAGCGGAAATAAAAAGTGCACAACGGAAAAGTAAAGAGTGTAGGGAAGAAGAAAGCAAACACAAGATTTATACTGGTTCGGCCACAACCCATGCCTACGTCCAGTCCCCAAGCAACCCACGGTTCTTGAGATTTCCAATAACCTTGTAAAATCCTTTACAAGCAAAGATCTACAAGGGATGTACCCTCCCTTGTTCTCTTTGAACAACCAAGTAGATGTACCCTCTACTTGAAGCGAACCACAAAGGATGTCCTCCCTTGTGTTCACTATAACAACCAAGAAGCTACCCGCTTCTTACATAGAATTTTTAGACGGTTAGTTCTTTGAATTCAGTGTTTGGGAAAAGAATTCTCAGACGGTTAGTTCTTTGAATTCTTTGTTTGGGGAATCAAAAAAATTATCAAACGGTTAGTTCTTTGAATTCTTTTGGCAAAAGGGAGAAGGAATGAAGAAGAAGAATATCACAAGTTTTTGGCCAATGAACTTTTCTTGAATAAAGAAAGTATTGAACAAAAACTCTTAGAAGAATACTTTGAATGAATGAAAGAAATCTCTTTTTGAATGAAAGGAATCTGAAAGTTCTCACTTTTTAAAAATCGTGCCATGGTCATAAGATGTTACCCATTCCTTTTATTCCTTGATGTTCATTGAGAAATATGTGAATGTTTTTGTTTGTCTCCCTCTGATATCCTTGGATTTTGTTCTGTTTCATTTTGCCCAGGAGTGCAAAAGGCTAAGTATGGGGGGTTTTGATGTGCCATCATTTTCTCCTATTTCTTAACCCTTTTTGCCCCATTTTAAATACTGATTAGTCTTAATTGTCAAATTTATTAGGCAGTTTTATTATTTGGGCCCATTCAGCTAATTTGATGTTTTTAATCTAATTTCAGGAATTAATGAAGCATTGGGCTTGAATCTAGCATTGGGCTTGAATCTAGAATTGGGCTTGGACTTGAAGAGGGCAGACTAATTTATTCTATAAAATTAGATCTTATCTTATCTAGATATTATTTAGATTTGATCTCATCTAGATATTATTTCATCTAGATCTTATCTTATCTTATTTTATCTAGATTTGATTTGATTTTACTTATGGGCTTGGATTTAAAACTACTTGTAAGCTTTGGGGCTGAAAAAAACTATATAACAGCACCAAGGTTCTAGTTTAGGACGCCCCCTCTCTCCCTCGCGGGAGACTCTCTCTCTCTCCTCTCTCTCTTCTATTTTTCGTTTTTAGTTTTAGTCTCTCTTCTCTTTCTCTTTTATTTTCGTTTTTTTCAATTCCAGTTCAGACTTTTCGTTTTATCAATAAAATTTCATTCTCTATTTGATTAATGGAAGGCTAAGTCCGCAGCGTTGTTTTCCCTTGAGGATCAAGCACAGTTCTCTTTGAGGTTCTATTATTACTGTTAAATTCTGTTTAGTTTTTCCTCTTCACTAATTACTTTGAATTTGTTGCTTTTAATTCATGCATGCTTAGTGCTTGATTAATTGTCTCTGCGCTTAATTTACGTTCATGCTTAATGATCGTTTATGAGTAATTGGTGTATGTGATGCTTAATCACATAATGAATGCCTTATGTTGAATTTCGCTTAGTAATTTAATTTAGGGTTGGATTAAGTGGTTAAACTGATAAAGGATAAACTCTCATAACCTAGGATAAGAGACTTGCTTGTGAATCAAGGGGAAGCAACGTGTTTTAATTCTGATATTTTCTAATTCACATATATTCGCTGTTTAATTTACAAAAGCAACCACCCCCCCCCCCCCATCGTTACTGTTACTGTTACTGCAAGTATATTATGAACATTTGGCTTGTCACTGCTCGTTGGGAAATGACCTAGGATCACTTCCTAGTTACTGCATTTTCATGTTTATTTGATTCGGGTACGGCCTCGATCACTTTAAAAGTTGTGACTCTTTAAAAAATCTTCAGAAACTAGTCACTTTAAGAATTGTGACTTTTAGTAATTTAATTTTCAAAATAAGTCATTGGTAATCGATTATCATCATAGTGTAATTGATAACACATCAACAGATGTGACTCTTCATGTTTAAATTTAAAAATCAAAACGTTTAGAAACACTGGTAATTGATTACATATATTGTGTAATCGATTACACAAGTTTGAAAATGTTTTATCACAAATTGTGACTCTTGAAATTTGAAATCTCAACGTTCAAAAACATTGGTATTCGATTACATGCTTATGGTAATCGATTACTGCTTTGTAAATCAGTTTGAAAAGAATGTTGGCTACTGGTAATCGATTACTGTCTTCAGATAATCAATTACCAGAGAGTAAAACTCTTGGTAAAAGATTTTTCATTGAAAAATTCTTTTGAACAAATTGTGCTATTCAATCTTTTCTTTTGAAACATTCTTTATATACTTATCTTGATGCTTTTCTTGAAGTTCTTGTATATCTTGAATCTTCACTTTAATCTTGAATCTTGATTGAACGACTCTTTGATTCTTGATACTTGCTTGACTCTTGATTCTTGACTTGAGTCTTTGGCATCATCAAAATAAACTTGGAAATCATTGCTTCCACAATCATAGGGAGACCAATCAGGGTCACTCTGTTTTGCGAGAATGTTCCAACCATATGGATTAGCATAGACTTCAAGGAAAAGTCAAACCGGGTGTATTTACCCCCAAGGCCTACACTTCGAAGAATTCGTTAGGGTCTCTCCCTTCTGATTCAGATCTAACCCAAAAAACATTTTAACATGCAGAATCTATCTATCAACTGTACAAAACACACGACTCCTCAATTATTCTCAAAATAATTTTAACTAATCGCACCTCAAAGTGATTAAACTTGTCAGGTTCCCATAATGGATCCCATCACAATACTCATCGTGTATTAACTCATCGCCCTTAAAGGATCTTACATGTTAAACAAGTGACCTCAGTATCTTAAGAAAGGGGGTTGAATTAAGATACAAAACTTTCCCAAATTAAAATTCTAACTCTCTTTTGGATTAACAATGCACCCTTAATATGAATTACTCAAAGAACAATTCAAAATAAACTTCTTTAAAACAAAAGATAAACTGCAATAAATAAAAGAAGTTTAAGGGAAGAGAGGATGCAAACTCAGTTTTTATATTGGTTCGGCCATGCCCTGTGCCTACGTCCAGTCCCCAAGCAACCCACTTGAAATTTCCACTATCTTGTAAAAATCCTTTTACAAAGTCTGAACCACACAGGGACACCCTTCCCTTGTGTTCAGAAATCCTTATAACTTAAGAGACTCATAGTCTCTTGAACAACAAATTTTTGCTTTGAGTAAAAAGATATTTTCTTTCTTGAAGAGAAGAATATTACAAGATGAAGAACACACAAGAATCCTTATTGATTTTGCAAGTGTTTGGCCAAGGCTTGTTTTGAGAGGATAAGACACTTTGATTCAGAAAAACTCTAAGGAAATTCGAACCCAAGCCACCTATTTATAAGCCTTTGGTGGCCTTTCAAAATCTTGTGAGTAGTTGTGACTTTTGGGAGTTATTTTTAAAATTTCCTTACTGGTATTCGATTACAAATATGTGGTAATCAATTACATAATTATTTTTGAAGAGTTATGCCTCTTCAGATTTGAAATTCAAAATTTTCGTGTCTGGTAATCGATTACACAACTGTTGTAATCGATTACAGGCTTTTAAAATTTAATTTCAAATTTCTAAAAGTTGTTACAAACAGTTTTAACTTCTGGTAATCGATTACATCCACTATGTAATCGATTACACAATTTAAAATTCAATACTCAAAATTTGTAAATTGTTTTAAGAAAGCATTTAGTTATTGGTAATCGATTACTAGAGAGAACATTATTTTGAAAACATAGTTTTACTAAAAAGATTTGTAAGATATTTTTAAAGAGTTAATCCTTAGCCAAACCTATGCAACCTCATTTAAAGAATTCCTTTAGCATCCTATAGACTAAGTTCATCGTTCTTCTTGAATTTCTTGATTCTTTACTTGGATCAAACTTGAAAAGCACTCATCTTTGGCATCATCAAAACTTCATATAACATATGCTTCTACATTACAGTCGTGTGATTGTATGGTTCATAGCTCACAACTCAGTGCACATAACATCTCGATACACATGTGTGATCTCACAATTTAAGACATACTCAACTTGTCACTTACACATAGTTCATCACACTTCCATAATCTCAAGACAACATGTTATCATGCCTCATGCTAAGCGAGAGGGACATTTCTCTCACCAAAGACATTATTTCAAATATCCCAATGGAAAAGATGTGAGAAAATAAGTTCCTAACCTGGTGTTCAAATTTCACGATGATCCAACGGTTAACGAGTATAAGGTCGTAGTTTTACTGGGATAAGTTTGAGTGTATGCAGGAAAAAGAAAGAGTTTTGGAAGAGCGAGAAGATAAAATGAATTTGAGAGAAAGATACAGTGTAGAGATGTACGTAAAATGTAAAAACTGACCTAATATGTTTATTTATAACTAGGGTACTCTCAACCTATTATTTACTGTATTTTTTTCTTTATTTTATTATTTTATAAAAAGAAATTCTATTTTACTTCCCCTGAAATGAATAGATAAAACATCTTTTTTATTTTCTAAGAACATATATTTATTTTGTTTACCTTAAAACCATTATTTTAATTAATAAAAAATATTTTTCCATATTTATTTAATTACAAAAACCTCATTATTTTCCTAAAACTCTATTTGTCTTTAAATAAAATTATTTTTTAATTTATTTTACAAAAAATAGGATGTTAAAACTACAATTAGATTTTTGAAGATCAAACCCTTGAAAGTCTTGTTACCAACTTTTACAAGGACTTGTACCTAGACGATGGTGTTGTTATACTATATGCTCATAATATTGCCTTCCCCCCTTTGGAAGAGCATTGGATCAATGAGCTTCGTAGGTTGCCTTCAAATGAGGAAATCCATCAAACTATCAAGTTTATGGGGAGCCTCAAAGCACCAGGACTAAATGGGTTTCATGCTTTGTTCTTTCAAAATCATTAGAGTGTGAAGGGATGTCTGCAATTTCATTAGAGCTGTTTTCCAGGACCCAACAAAGATTGCATAAGTGAACAAACATTTATAACTCTGGTTTCGAAGAAAGATGAGGTTAGTTATATTAAATATTTTAGACTTATTAGCATATGTAATGTTGTTTATAAAACTATGACGCGTCTTATCTCTCAATGCTTGAGACCAATGATGGGGAAATTAGTGGGTCCTTTTCAATCTAGCTTTGTTCCCAACCGCCAAAGTGGGATAATATTGTGCTTGCTCAAGATTTTTTTCATTCCATGAGGAAGAAAGGAAGGAAAACTAGGTGGATGACGATTAAAATTAATCTAAATAAGGCATATGATAGGTTAAAATGACAGTTTATTAGGGAAACCTTGGTAGATATTGGGTTGACTAACCACATGGTGAATCTTATTCAGAGTTGCTTCTCCACTCCTTCTATGAACGTTTTGTGGAATAATGAAGTTTTGGAGGAATTATCCCTAAAAAGAGGCATCCAGAAAGGCGATCCCCTATCACTTCACCTTTTTGTTCTATGCATTGAGAGACATTTCCAGCTTATTTATATCACTACAAGTCAAGGAGTTTGATGCCCTATTTGGTTGAGTAGAAATGGTCCCCATATTAATCATTTAGCCTTGGACGATGTAATCCTTTTTGCGGAGACTTTGCTTGACCAGGTTCATTCGGTCAAAAATATTTTGAATCGTTTTTGCAGGAGCTCCAGGTAGAAGATCAGTTTGGATAAGTTTTAGATGTTCTTTTCCAATAACGTTGGTAGGCAAATGAGACAACATCTGAATGGGGAGATGGAGATACCATGGACTGAGGATTTGGGAAATACCTTAGAGTTCTAATTTTTCATAACAGACCCTTCCATAATACTTTTCAATTTTTAATTGATAAAGTTCACCAGAGATGGAATGCTTGGAAGGCAAAATCACTTTCTTTTGCTGAAAGAGTGACTTTCACTAAGTTAGTTTTGCAAGCCCTACCAACTTATGTTATGCAAACCACTCTGCTCCCTAAATGCATTCGTGGTGATGTTGATAAAACTTGTAGGAATATTATTTGGGGACAAAGCTCCACAAACAAAAAGATGCATTTAGTTTCTTAGGATAAAATGTGTAATGTGAATGTATGAATACATGATTTTGATGATGCCAAAGAAGAATCAAACAAGGTTGCTTCAAAGGATAAGCATTGCTTCAAGATTAATACAAGGGTACTTCAACAAACAAAGTCTTGCTTCAAGATTAACTCAAGATCAAGTCTTGCCTCAAAACAAAGTGTTTCCAAAACATCCAAGGCTCTGGTAATCGATTACCAAGCAGTGTAATCGATTACCAGAAGATAATTTTGAAAAATAGCTTTTAAAAAGGGCTTTGAATTTGAATTTTGAACCTGTAATCGATTACTAGATGTTTGTAATCAATTACTAGCAACAGAACTCTTGAAATTCAAATTCAAAAGTCATGACCCTTCAAAATATAGTTGTGTAATCGATTACCAGAAACCTATAATCGATTACCAGTGAAAAATTTCAGAAAAAGCTTTTTGAAAAGACACGTATCTTCAAACCATTTTGAAAAGGCATGAAGGGCCTATATATATGTGTGTTTGACTTCAAAAAGCAAGAGAGAGATATTCCAAGAGAACTTCATTGTCAAATGCTCTCTCAACAACTCTTGGGCAAACACTTGCAAATCTATTAAGAGTTCATCCAAGAACTTCAAATTGTATTATCCACTCTAAAGGAGAGAAATCTTTTTGTTCTTCTTAAAAAGTCAATTGTAATCAAGAGACTAGCTTTCTCTTGAATTGTGAGTTTCTTGAACACAAGGGAAAGGGATTCCTTGGGTGTTCAGAAGTTGTAAAAAGGTCTTTTACAAAGTTAGTAAAAATCTCAAGTGGGTTGCTTGAGGACTGGACGTAGGCACGGGAAGTGGCCGAACCAGTATAAATTGAGTTTGTATTTCTCTCTTCCCTTATCTCATTTATTTTATTGCAATCAATTTTATCTTACACATTTAAAAGAACATTGTTAAATTGATTGCTTCTTCTTCTTCTTCTTCTTCTTCTTCTACATTCTAAGCCTATCATTTAAAAGGGGGGGGGGGGGTTAAAGCTTGTTTGGGAAAATTGTGAAACTTAATTCACCCTCCTCTTAAGTTATTGAGGTCACTTGTCCAACATGTAATCTCAAAGAGCATGGAGGATTAGGATTGAGGAAAATAAGGCTTGTTAATCAAGCCTATATAATGAGAGAAAATTGTAGATTTTGTACTAGAGAGCCTACAGTTTGGGCTATTTTCATTCATAGCAAGTATCATTGTGGCTCGAATTTTCTTTCGATGATTAACCAGCAACGACAAGGCAGCAATTTTTGGCAAGGACTTTGATTTTCTTGGGATAATTATTGTCAAAATATTACTTAGAGGGTGGGGTATGGAAAGGCAATAGAATTCTAGAAGGACAATTGCTTACCAGGTTGTGGAAAATTGGTAGTTATCCGTAAATAACACTCCTCAGGCTGTGTTACAAAAAATTGTAGCAAATTATGTTAGTAACAATGGGAAGTGGATGATGCAATTCTCCCAAGGAAGGGACCCATCACCAGAGCCAAGGCTAAGAGACTCTAGGAAGATTGGGTCAGGGATGCACGAAAATGCCTTAGGGTTCTCATGAGCCTTAGGATAGATTTTGGGTCCATAGGTTAAGTATGAGCCCATTTATCTTTGTACATATTAGATTAGGATTTTATTATCTTTTTTGGGCCTTGTATTTAGGGCTCCATAGTGTAGGGAGGATACTCCACAAGTTTAGGGTACCCTAGTAATGTAGGATTTTTTAGCCCTTGTATTTTAGGGCACCTAGACTAGTTTTTGTATTAGGGGTAGTTTTGTAATTTCACATACATTAAGTGCACTATTTGATGTGTGTGTTAGGAGAGAAATTTAATTGAATTGGGAGAAACCTAATCTAATTAAATTTCGAACCAGCCTAAGGGGGAGGTGAGCATTTGCTTGCTAAACCTCATTGCCACATTATATAGTCATACTTTGTGCATGTCCTTCATGCTTTACATGCCTTTTGACACCTAAGCACACTTAGTGGAGAATTTTGGATTTGATTTTGGATTAGTGGGTTGAACCATAGCTGAAATTCACTAATCATAATTAGTAAAATTTTGGCTCCAAATTTGGCTCCACAAATTCAAATTCAAGTGAAATTTGAATAGAAATTCAAATTTCTCTCCAATTTTGTGTGACACTTAGGCTACAAACAAAGGTCTTGTGTGTGCATTTTGCAACTTTGATCATTTGAGAAATTAGACTTCAAAGTTTAGACCTCATTCTCCATTTTTCCCTCTCTCTCCACTCATCTTCTCCTACCTTTAAGCTCTTATCCATGGCTTCCTACGATGGTGAGCTTGTTCTTGACTCATCTTCTCCTTGAAGTGGTGTCTCCAATCACCTTTCCTTCTTCTCCATTCTGCTTCCATTGATCTTCAAAAAATAAATGACTCCATTGATGAAGAAGATCCAAGGCCTACAAGCTCTACACGGAGCCACATTAGTGGAAGATTGACTTAATGAAGGATTATCTTCCAACAACAGTGCTACAAATGGTTAATAATATGACCATAAGGCTGGCTACGAATCAGGATGGAATTATAGCTTGGATGAACTCGAGTGATGGAGTTTTCAATATGAAGTCTGTGCATGAGGTGCATGGAGCTTTGTAGAACCAAAATTTTGATCTTTTTAAGAGGATTCAATGGAAGGGTTCTGAGAGAACGAATGGATTTTTATAGAAGTGTTAACTCGTTGGCAAGTGCACCAATTTGTCTCAAATAGTAAATTACTTGAAAGTTCGAGTTTCGAATCCACGGGGACTTTGTTTGTATTTGTGTTGGTGTATATCCCAATTTTTGAGCAAGAGAAGGGTAGAAAAAAAAATTATAAATGTAAAATTTGGAGAAAGTGAAGAATAAGAAAAATAAGAAATTTAAAATAAAAGATAAAGAGAGGTAGGAGATAAGATAAAATTTAAAGAGATAAGAGATTTAAAGATAAAAAAAAGTAGAAGATAAAATAGATGAGAGATTTTAATGTAAAAGATAAGAAAAGTAAAAGATATACGTTTGAATGCTTAAAGATGAATTCATAATGCAAATATGTTGGAGCCTAGCATGCCAAAACTACTTGTGATACAATGTTAATAAATCTTCTCTATCTAATGTTATCCCAGTTTTCATCCATATCTACTATGATACTCTATCTTTGGTTTTCCAGCATGAAGAGTCTAATTTATCTTCTCTTCCAAATTTCTTTGCAAAGATAAAAACAATAAATTGAAATTCAGATTGAAGATGCATAAAACAGGCTAAACAAATCTCACTCTATTTCTAGCAATGATTTCATTTAGATGTCATTTTCCAGTTCTTAGAAAATAATCATTTTTCAATGCATTACCTCTTGAACAATACATGAGCATGGGTGATCAAACCATAATCAATAAACAATGAAGTACAGAAAAGAGAAATAAAAATTGAATTGCATTAAGTAGATAATAGAAAATAATTACATTACAAGAGTTGACTTGACAGGCTCCCAACAATGGGGGTTTAACCTTTCATTGCTATGAGAGGCTTTACAATTTAGAGGCTGATGTGGATAGAAATAAAAGAGGGATGGATAGAGAATGTGAAGGGGATAATGGACATATAAAGAAGGTTTCCTCTATTAGAGATGCTCGGGCGGCTTTGGATGTATTCATTAGAGAGCTCTGAGTCTCGGTCGATGTGTATTTGTCCTTTGCTTCCTACTCCTTTTATAAGCCTAAGGTAGCTTAAAATTCACACAACCTCCCGCTAAGCGGGCCTTCTGGGCTTAGCGAGTATGATAGTGATCACGCGCTTAGCACGGGATTCGCGCTAAGCACGTCTTAGGGCTTCTTCGTGGGCCTTCTCCATGCTAAGTGTGAGCTGACCGCTAAGTGAGGAGATGCATTGGGCATGTTTTGTACGCTAAGCGAGCTATCCCAATCTCCAACTTTTCTTCAAGTTTTTGCATCTCCAAATCACTTGAAATTTTCTTTTTTTGAATCCCGCTAGTCAAAAATTACAATGATATTAAATTCTTCATTATTTCATTAAAAACAATAGTAAAGTGAATGAATTATAATCATTCTTAGACAAAATTGTTTATCAATTAAACTCAAATTTCGTAGTTATCAGGAAGCTTGGCCATGAATGTCTTCTAACGAACTCTAAAAGAACGCGGTTTGGAATGAGCCACTCAAATTTTTGTCCCACCTATGAAGAGTTGGAGGAACATCTATTCCACTTGTTCAAGGATTGCCTAGAATCAAAACTAGTCTGCCAGATTTTCATTAGAATTGATGCAAAGGGTGATTTCTATATAGCAATAGATTGGCCTTCGTAGTTGGGGAATAATCTCCTTATTGGTAGGGAGGTGCATGGGGTGAGTTAGAATCTCTTATTTGAAACTATGCTCAATACTATTTAGTGGAAGAAGAATATGATTACATTCTAAGGTGAGAAGTGGACTACTGAAGTGATGATAAAAAAAAAAGGCTTGTAATATGACTCATTCCTATAAAGATAGCTTGACGAGGTTTGAAACTTTAGCCAAATTTGAACATATCAGTTCATATGGGTTAAATATCATATGAGAGTTTCCTGCTATCGATGAGGTGGTGCTTAATTGTGATGGTTTAGCTATTGAAAATGGTAGAATGTCAGCTTGTGAAGGAGTCGTCCATGACCATACATGATTTTTCATTTGTGGATTCATCTCAAATTTGGGAGGAAGTTCAATCCTAATAGTAGAGTTGAAGGCTATATTATTAGGTCTAAAACTAGCCTGGTCACAAGGATATAGGAAGTTAAGAGTGAACTTTGATTCTCAACTTGCACTAATGTTTCTTTCGAAAGGATTTTACATGACACACCCATGCTATAATATTGTACCTATTCATGATATTCATGCTAATGAAGGCACTATCACCTAGAACCACTTACTCCGAGAAGCAAATCAAGTGGATGACAAGTTAGCTAAGCATGCTTTGAAAACAATGATGAGTTACATGTTTATAATTTTGTACTAGATTTTGTACGGGTTGAATCTAGACTTGATTAAGCTCAAACTTCTTTTCCAAGAAGCTTTTAGTCTCTTTAATAATATTCATTCACACAACAAAAAATGATTTTAATGCAGAATATTTTTGTAAAAAAATAATTAATATAAAAATATTTTAAATTAAACCTTTTTTGAATAAATTTTTTAGATTAAACCTTATAAAAAGAATTAAACCACACTTTTAAGTTGAATCTAATAATAAGAACATTAGATAATAAAAAAACTATTTAGTGAAATAAAGAAACAAAAATCAATATGAAAAAAAAAATACAGGAAGTCCCTAGCTTAAAATCCCGTAGTCTTTGTTTCTGTGCATCCCTAGACCCCATAGTATAGATTGTCCTAATCCATACGCCAATGAAATTAGGCCTCCGAAGTAGTAAAACCTAACCTTAACAGTTGTCCCTTTTCTCCTTAAAAAAAAAAAAAATTGTCCCTTTCGTGATGGATCACCGTTCCCAAAATCCCACGTGGCATCCCCACAGCACGACACATAAGACTCCACATTTAACACTAACATCCAACCAAACAAACACTGCAGCAAGAAAAGAAACAAACATCACGAAAATCCACAACCTTTATTTAAATTTAATTGCCATTTATCATTTCATTTATAGCCATTTATTTGTTTCATTTATTATCCGTTACGTTGACGCCCCTGCCTCCGATTCTTTCCCCTTCTCACTTCCTTTCACCCTTTTCCCTCACAACACAATACAACAAAAGAGAACACGAATAAAACGCACCGTACCGCACGCGAATCGCAATTATTAGGGTTTACGCACCCTCACAATTGGTTTGAGATTTGCGAATTCGGCGACGATGATGGGGGAAGGAGCGAGCAATGGAGGGATGCTGTACCACGAGGTGCAGGAGTCGAAGCTCTGCGCGGTGCATTGCGTGAACACGGTGCTGCAGGGCCCGTTCTTCTCGGAGTTCGATTTGGCCGCGCTCGCCTCCGATCTCGACCGCAAGGAGCGCCAGGTCATGCTCCCCGCGCTCTCCTCGGCGGATTTCGAATCGCACAATGTCTCGCTCGACGGCGATTTCAGCATCCAGGTTCGATTAGGGTTTCTCTTTCCCCAATTTGTTTTTTTTTTACTCTTTGGCGCCGTTGATTTTGGCTGTGTACGTGGGAATGTGACGGGCTTGTCGTCGTTTTTTGTTTTGGAAAGTTCTAGTTGCTATGGATGGTTTGGATTTTTATTGAATAGAAACGGTTTATAAGGGTTCTTTTGTTTTTATATAATAATAATTTGAGGAACTTTGTTTTTTGTGCACTTGTGGCGCTAGCTGCTCCTTCTATTGTTCAATCTAGCTTATTGACTGTGGTGCTTGGGTGATGTTTTTTTTTTTTTTGGCTGGAGTTGACTTCATGGATGCAAAGCCTTATGCTTTGTGAAGAGTTACTGCTTGTTTGACATAGGATGGCTTGTGCTTTGTGGTGCAAGTTTAGTTTGACTAATTGAATATTTTCCATATACTTATTTTACAAGATGATTGTCTATTAAAGATAGTTCTTTGCATTTACACGTATGAATGGTAAGATGATGATGATGAGATGTAATATATGTTTCAAACTTTCAATGTTTTGACTAAGCATATTTCTTTGCTTAAATAAATACTGCATACACATTGCTTCAACTTGGAGCTCACTATATTCAACTGAATTCAAATTTTGGGTCCATACCAAAAATGCAATGCATGATCTGATAATTGTTAATAGTGATAAATTCCTGTGATAACATTGGCATGCCTCTGACATAATTGAATTACAAATAGGATGTACTGATGTTTTATGCATGTTGAAATTCTGATCCCATTTGGAGTTTGTTATTGATACATTTGTCTGACCTCTATTTCCATTTTGGCTGGCCTTCCTATGCACGAATAATTTGTTTTAGCTGTACACCTTTGGCTCTGGTATTTCACTGTGTAATTAGTACAGTAAATAGGTATTACTTTGACAGTTTTTATACTTAGATTTTGATGCTGTTATGCCTGAGGAATAAATAAGAAAGAAAAATACAAGAAGATATAAATAATTACAATAATTATGATAGTGTTAAAATTTCAACAATTAAAATAATAGGAATTTAATACATTCCCTCTATTTTCATACTTAATCAAATAGGAATGAAGAGATTATTTATAACAGGAAATTCATACCTTGTCAAATCCTGTTGAATATCTTTGAAGTAGTAGGAATTGAGTGAGACATGTCTTTTCTGTTTTTGGGTTGAGCTCAATTTTACTTCCCAGGCAATTTTTAGAGTGTTCACTAAGAGTTGGAAAGGACTTGGACTAGTTATTTTGTAATTCTATGTAATTGATATATGGGATGATGATTCTAATTCTTAAAGTGTCTCCAAATATATCGATTAGAAGGTCCAATTCCATGCTCAATTCTACACGTCTAACAGAAACTTAATGTCTTTGCACTAACAGCTGTCAGAAGTAGAGAAGGGGTGTACTCTAGTCTGATTAAAACTTCAGTCTGATTTTTATGTTAATGTGTCATCCCCCAGCTGCCTTTTATTTGTTTGGACTGCACCCTTGAGTTGCCTAATCTCTAGGGTTTGATCCCTTTGCAGAAAAAAATGTTTTTTTTCCTTTCTGTTTTTTTATTGATTTTGGAATTTTGAATTTTGATAGTTGTGATGTAGTTGGTATTGGTTTTTTAGTATCTGTTCATAACTGAATCCATTCTTGTGCTCATAATTAGTGTCTGTTGTTTGGGATGATGAAAACATGTCCAGCCAACTGAACAGAGTCAAATCCTTGTCAATTCTGAAATTAAATGAACATGTTGGAAATGTAATTTTATCCTTTTTTTGTAACATGCTTTTGCGTTTTACATTTGTAAGGTTTTGCATTTGAAGCCTGCTCCCTCTAGTCATCTTTTTCAAAATGTAAGTGTACCCGTTTTGCCCCTCCCTCCTTAGAGAAGGCAAACCATAGAACTCTTTTGATTGCATTGGTTTATTTCTATAGAGAAGTCAAAATATTTTTACCTATAAATTTCATCCTTTCTTAAATAACCATATAATCCAAATATTTTGATGTAATATGTTTGGCGCAAGCCTTCCAAAAAAAAAAAAAAGTTTGGCGCAACACTGTTCTTTTATCAGTTTACCAAATGAGTAATTTTATGATTAAAGTTTGTTCAAATAAATGGTTTAGTTAAATGATGATTGATCTTAGCATGCCAATTAATGAAAGAATCCTAAATCTTAGTTGGTTCTTTGGACAAAACTTGAGCAAGTTCTGTAGGTGTTTGCATGGTTGTCAATACCGTTGTTGCGGCGCTCAAACCCCAAAGTGGGATTGTGGATAGGGATGACCGCTATTCTAAATTATTTTTTTTGTACCTATTCTGAATTTTTTTAATATGTATGTACTATTTTAGATTTTACACACATATAATTTGTATTATGTAACAATATGTTTATTGTTTAACAATATTTATATTCTTTATTACTTATTATATATTTCTCATTATTATATTATTCACAATTTTTGTCTTGTTTTAACTGCTTTTCATTGGTTCGTGATCAGTTAGACTGGTTTTCTGATCCATCTGTTTTCTGGGTTGTTGTCTTGATTGGTGTTTGAACCAGCTATTCCAGCCTGTTTTTTATAACTATGGTTACAAGTAGTTTTTTTTTTGTTTAGTGAAATCACGGGAAGTTTGTTGCATGCATCAAATATTAATTTTGGGCATGCAATTTAGGATTTGGATCCTTTGCAATTTTATGATTTACTTAATTATGCAAAGCCTTTTCTGTAGGTTTTACAAAAGGCTCTGGAAGTGTGGGACCTACAAGTTATCCCTCTTGACTCTCCAGTTGCTGAGCCTGCCCAGATTGACCCTGAGCTGGAAAATGCCTTCATTTGTCATTTGCAAGACCATTGGTTTTGTATCCGTAAAGTGAACAGGGAGTGGTATAATTTTGACAGTCTCTATGCAGCCCCACAGCACCTTTCCAAGTTTTACCTCTCTGCCTATCTTGACTCTTTGAAAGGCTTTGGGTGGAGCATATTCCTGGTTAGAGGAAATTTTCCAAAAGAGTTCCCCATCTCCTCATCTGAAGCTTCTAATGGATTTGGGCAGTGGCTTTCACCCGAAGATGCTGAGAGGATAACTAAATCTTGCAACTCAGTACAGGCTCCACACCAGAGAGTTAACGAGCGCCAACAGAATTATGATCAGTTTCTTTCTCATGGGGAAACCGAAATGCTATTAGACATGGAAGATGAGGATCTAAGGGCTGCAATTGCAGCTAGTCTGATGGATTCATCCCCAGTTGTGACAAATGCTGAAGCCAGTACTCCTCAAAATGATAATCAAAGTAGTAAACAAGTGGCAACCACTGAAGCTACCCCTCTAAATGATCAACACTCCAAACAAGTGGAACCCATTGAAGCCACTCCGCCTCTCAATGCTCAAAGCAACAAACATTTGCCTGCTACTGAAGCTGGTTCTCCTCTGAATGATCAAAACAGCAAAGAAGTGGCATCTACTATAGGTGATAACGCTCAAGATGATAACCAGAAAAAATAAAAAACTGCCTAAGAGTGTGCTCTTGTTTGTTCCTAATTTGTTTTTGCAATTGAGGACAAAAATCTTTACCAGTTTAGGTGGTCGAAACATACATCAGTGGCTTAAAGTCATGGTGCTGTGCAGTATACACATTCTCATTTCAATTGCATGATGTATAAACTGTAAGGAAAACCCTTCAGCATTTCCATCGATTATATGATAGTTACCAAGTTTTGACAATGTTTTGGAAAACCCTTTCGGCATTTCTGTAATTGTAATTGATACCAAGTTTTGAGTTTTGACCATGTTACATGCTGGTACTGCTATAATAAATTTTCTTGTGGTGGTGATTACGAGAACTCTTGATCGATTGAATGGAACCCCTCCCCTAATTCGAAGACAACTATTATTAGGCTCTAGATTTCAAGGTCACTTCGATACAACAGTACATAAGAAATACAGGCCGTGTTTTGGCTGTTGCTAGGTGCATCCAGCATTATTGCTGGTGCACCCAGCATCCTTAAAAAATAACTGTCCCTGCCTTTTTTTCTTTTCCGGATCAACTTGATTCGTAAAAGACATGCGAATCACCTTGATCTGTAAGTCTTTTACGGATCAACTTGATTCACAAATCTTCTACGGATCAAGGTGATCCGCAAAAGATTTACGGCCTTGATCCGTAAGTCTTTTGTGGATCAACTTGATCCGTAGAAGATTGTGTTTTTTGAAAATTTAAACTTTATTTAAACGAATTTTCATTAAATTAATTAATTAGTAATTAATAATGTGGATATGTTTTAATTTTTAAATGACAATTCTAATTTACTTATTTCCATTCATAATATTTCGATGAATTTGGAATGAATTTCGGATCAAGTAATTTAAACATAATTGAAAAATGACATGTAAACATTAACACTAATATTATAAACTAATATTATTAACCAAAATAACTTAAAATATACAAAATGTTTAGTCAAATACATCATCGTCCAAAACTGATAATATGAAAGGTGTGAACAAACTATGGCTGATCCGTGCGCTGCCTACGTCAAGACCTCACATACATGTTGCGGTCTTCTGTGAGACAAATTTACTGTAGATGGGTCCTTTTAAAAATTAATTACCAAAGAGGGTCTCTTTTTAAAGTATTTGCAAAGGGGTCTGTTTTACCATGGATGTCGCCAGTGGGACTGGCGAGAAACGCGTGCTGCCATTGTCAATGACGAGAAGCTTGGTGACGTGGAGGATGCCGCCATTGACGATGGCGAGAAGGCTGCTGACCTGGAGGGTGCCGCCATTACCATTGGCGAGACACCTGCTGCCCAGCGTTTTGCAGAAGCTAGGGTTGCAATGTTCCAGGTGGTAGGCTTGCAGTGTTCAGGAGCTAGGGCTTGCATGTGATTTTTAACGTTGCTTTTGAACGTTGAGCATTTACTTTTTTTCTGCTATAAAAAAAAACTCCATGAACAACGTTAACTTACATTTCAAACTTACATAGCTTCTCCTCCCCCAAATTCCAGAGCTTCTCCTCCAGTGCTACCCTTTCCTTTGTTCTTCAATTTTCGTGTGTGCTTTTTCTCCTCCATAATCCCTGGTAATTATTTTTTGAATTAAATAATATTTATGTATTCTGATCTTAATATTATAAAAAGATTAGATTACATTAGTTAGTATTAATAGGTATTTCAAGATTAGGTTAGTTAGTTTTAATATGTATTCTATTGTTAATTTTTATGTATTAATAGGTATTCGAAGGTTAGGTTAATTAACATGAAAATATTATTTAGTTAGTTAGTATGAAAATATTATTTGGTTGTTTTATATAATCTGAGATATTATATGTGTTATATATGTATGATATTTTAGTTACATACACGTAATATTAGCTTTAGTTAGGCACACATAATATTAGCTTTTGTAATATTAGACACAAGTTAATATTAGCTTTAGGTATATATACCTAAAATTTAGGCACACTTAAATTTTGAGCTTTTGTAATATTAGGCTAAATAATTTTGAGCTTTTGTAATAATATTAGGCTAAACAATTTTTGAGTTTTAAATAAATGAGTTGATAAGTTATATTATTTGATTTAGTTATTTTTAGTTTGAATTTTTTTAAAATATATACATATATGATAGGGTAGTTTACGTTAGTACATGGTAGGTTTTATTTTTAATTTGTAGGTTAATATTATTTGTTTTAGAAAATTTACGTGATTAAATATATGATATATTGTACATTATTATTATTTTTGTATTACACGTTGTTTAAATATATTTTGTTATCAAATAAATATATTCTGTTATTTATTTAAATTTTTCTTCACATGTATTTTAATTTATCTATAGAATATATTCAAAATTGTCCAGTTTTATTTATTACAAATTTATTTATATATATTTAGTAACGCTTTTAACGATAAATTTTAATAAATTTTAATGAGTATACATTAAATTATAAAAATAGTAAGTTAGTTAGTATTAATAGGTATGTTATAAAAATAGGCTCACATAAAGTTTATATATAGGCTCACGTAAAAATAGGTTAGTTATAAAAATAGTAGGTTACTTAGTATTAATAGGTTCACGTAAAGTTTATATATATTAGCACGAATGATATTTTAGCCTTTAGATGCATGATATTTTAGCCAAGTCACATGTAATATTAGCTCAAGTTAATATTAACTTTAGGTATATATTTGTAAATTTTAGACACACGTAAATTTTTAGTTTTTGTAATATTAAATACTTCACACATAAATAAATATTTGTAATATTAGACACTTCACACACGTAAATTTATCTTTTTAGTATTATAATTTTGTATGTTATATATAGATAGTACAATTTTAAATAAATGAGTTGATAAGTTAATATTATTTGAGTTAATTATTTTTAGTTAGAATGCTATATATATTATTTGTTAGTTTTAGTTTGTAGGTTAATATTATTTGTTTTAGAAAATTTACGTGATTAAATATATGATACATTGTACATTATTATTATTTTTGTATTACACATTGTTTAAATAATTTTTTGCATTTCAATATTTGTTTCTATTTTAATTTATTTGGTAGTCCATATTTTATTTAATTATTTATTTGTTAATTGTAGAATATATAATGTTATTTATTTAAATTTTTCTGTATGTATTTGAAAGTATTTGTAGAATATATTTAAATTTTATTATTTGTATAATATATTTTGTTATCAAATAAATATATTTTGTTATTTATTTAAATTTGTCTTCGTATGTATTTTAATTTATCTATAGAATATATTCAAAATTGCCCAGTTTTATTTATTAGAAATTTATTTATATATATTTAATAACGTTTTTATAAATGTGTGTAGTTTTATTTATATTATCTACAAATAATGTATAAATTGATTTGTAAATTTATTGCAATATCAATGGCATTTTCATCGTCATGTCCATCACATATTAAAATTAAGTCTGGCCCGATCGATAGTGATGTGTTATGGATGCAACCTAAGCATGTCTCAGAACATGTTTGGAATGGGGAAGAATATCGGAAATTACATATCAAACGAGCTGTCCCCACGTATTAAGGGGAAGAACAAATTCCAGAGCAAATTTTTCCTTTTCTTCGACAATCTGGTTTTTACTGGATTATGAAGATGTGATACTTAAAAATAAATGTCTCATTAATTAGTGCTTTGATAGAAAGATGGAGGCCGAAAACACATACGTTTCACAGGAGATGCAAAGAGTGTACTATTACTCTCCAAGACGTCTCTGTATTGTTAGGTATACGTGTGGATGGTTTACCATTAATCGGTCCAACAAATCTTAATTGGGCTGATTTATGTGAGGAATTATTGGGAGTCAGACCACAAGAAGGTGAAATTAAAGGTAGTGTGGTTAAATTAAGTTGGCTGGCTCACCATTTTGCACAAATAAATAACGACGACGACGAAGAACAAGTACGAAGGTTTGCTCGTGCATGGATACTGAGGTTCATTGGAGGTGCCTTGTTCGTTGACAAAAGCAGTAACAAAGTTTCGCTAAGGTACCTTCAATTTTTACGTGACTTTCAAGATTGTTGCACATATGCATGGGGAGCTGCCGTACTTGCTTTTCTATACAGAGAAATGTGCAGTGCCACCGATTATAAAACTAATCAATCGGAGGTATGTGCATCTTACTACAAATGTGGGCATGGGAATGATGTCCAACCTTGGCTCCAAAAAGGACTCCTTCCCAAGTAGAAAATAAACCATTGGGGCACAGGTTAGTCATTTTTAAAAGCGTCTTTCATTTCAATAGAATAAATGGTTTTAGGGTATATTAAATTTTAATCTTTGCAGGTGGCTGCGACGTGGAAACCAACATATCGGCAATGATGATGTGAGAGTTTTTCGTCGCAAGTTGGATATTATGAAACATCATGAGGTAAGAACATGGTATTGTATTTGTAAAATAAAAAATGATATGTGCTATTTTACTAAAATGTTGACAACTATGTTGTTATATCCAGTTTGTGTGGGAACCTTACACAACAACCGTTATATCATTGTTGCCTCCCATTTGTGTACTCGGAAGTATCGCGTGGTACGCGGTAGTGCCACTAATTTGTTTCCAAGTTATTGAGTGGCACCAACCGGACAAAGTATTAAGACAATTTGGGATACAACAACCAATTCCAGAGTCTCCTTCGCAACCCTTAAACATTCATGGCATAACATTAAAAGGGAAACATGACGAAAATTGGGGACAATTGTTCGCCCCAATGATTGATCAGCGGAACAATCGTCATGCTTTTAGGGTCGACGCTTATCCCCGACAAGAAGGCCTATTGAGCTTTAACTCGGACTACATGGTCTGGTATAGGCGAAAGACAAAGATGTTTGTTGACCCACAAAATGCAAACACGGCTACATTGGTATTTTTTAGTTTTTTTGAATATTTAACTTGAACATTTTTTTAATGATGCCCATTAATTTTCTGACCCTAATAATTGCAGGTTGAAGTTGCGGAGACATTATAATACATGGTGTCTCCTCAAGGGAGGAATACATGGACAGTTGATAATCTCGTGCCTTATATGGAGAAAATTACAATTTTATCCAAAGAGCAAGATATAATCACTGAGCCAATGTCACATGGTCCTGCATCAGAGCGTCAATTTCCTGCACAACAGTTTCACATTCTTCAATCAAGTGTTGAAACTCAGGGCATAGACAGACGAAGGGAGGCTGTTGAAGCGAAAGAATATTCCCAACAAATGGCAGAGCGTGGCCATGGAATGTATTACACGCCACAAACATTTGCTCAGTATCTGACACAGATGTATTAGTATCCTTTTCAGGGTATCACACTGATACTTCTGCAAGTCAGCATTCGTTTGGTGGTGTTGCGGAAACACAAGCTCATTTTTCATGGCCCACTATGACCCCTTCACAACAATACCAGGGCCCAATTCCAACACCTAATGCCCCATTAGAAACACAATGGAGTGTACCGGGACCAATACCTAATATGGGTGACTTATTAGGTGTTGATTTGCGTCACGAATTTTCTGCGGAGGCTGACGAAGAAGAAGCGGGGAGGCATCGGGGCAGAAGAAATCCTGATCGCCAAGCACGAAGATGGGATCGACCATGTGGCACATCCTCACGGCATCACGGACACCAAAATGAATGATTTGCATGTCTCCGTTTAAATATGTTGCTGCATATTTCTCATTTGAATTTCACACGTAATGTATGGTATTCAGTTTATTAAGGCTTACTTATGGATACAGTTTATGTCGCGTATCAAACTATAATAATGAATGAAGTTAAAAAATAACTAAGGTAGAGAAAAGGAAAAAACTAATGTTTCTAAGTAACGATGAACATCAATGTCATATGTGCACTAAGGTAGACAAAAGAAAATAACTAATGTCACTCAACCTGGCTTGATCCACTCCATTTATTTCAACTTCTAAATGTAATTTTATTTCATTAGATGCATATGAGTCTGGAATAATTTTATTTCAACCCTA